>NC_057795.1:667960046-667968130 GCF_018294505.1 Triticum aestivum | reverse complement strand
CCGAAGAGGCGGCACGCGTCTCCGGTGCGTGGCCTCCCTCACGGACGGCGCCGTCGGCGGCACCTCGAGGGGGGAAACTGCCGCGTCGGTTCTACACGGAGTGGATGTAGCAGTGGTTTTGGCCCAGATGTTGCTCCCGGGTGTCCCTATGGGCCGACCTGACACAACCGGGTGGAGAGCTCCACTGGTCAAAGCCCGTCCGTGGGAAGTCAAATGGCTAGATCTCGTGCTCATCCGCTCCAGGGTTAGGCGGGACGGGGGCCCTGGGGGTAGCAATGCCACCGGAGCGTCGTACCGGGCCCTCATACATGCGGGGTGGTATTGATAGCCAAGAAGGTATATGTATTTCATAGAGCTAGCTAATAAAGCTTTTGTTAACTTCAAATAGGCTATTGAATGCAACGGCAAATAAAGAAGATGAAAGTGCCAGAGCTAAGAGCTAATATTCCTAGTTTGACATTACTTCCCTTTCCTATCTTTTTACTTTTCTTGAGGACGTAAGATTCTTCCTCACTCACACTTCAAAAAGTCCTTTTTCTGATGTAAATTCTGCAATTCTTCCATGTTTCCGCAGTAGCATATTGTTCCATCGAGCTAGGGTCCAAAATAGGAATCAACAAGTTAGGCCAAATGATTCTAAGCTTGAGGACCCATTCTATCCGGGCCTAAATGCTGGAGTTTCAGAATTCACTCTAATGATAAGTTCCTGTAGCATGTTGTTTGATAGCTCTAAACATTGCAACCTGATGTTATTTCTGTCATGCACAGTGATTTCTGCTAAGTCTGTGAACTGTTATTATTTGCAATCTTGCCATGTCCTTTTGAGCATGTTATAGTGTTTTCTCGAGATAGCTCAGTGTTCATGTTTTGTCGTGCTTTACCTGTACATCACGTCCATGCCATTTGTATTCATGTTGAAGTGTTGTAGCATACTGTTTTGATGCTTGCTAAATGCCTAGTTACTGTTTTGGACAGCTTGTCCTTTAAACTTGTTTCATGTGTATGTGTTGACCCGTTGCTCCGTTTTGAGTGTGCTCTATATGAAACCTTCTTAGAATTGCATGTAGTTTCATCTTATCATGTTGCATCCATGTTTTGAGAGTGTTTTCTTGATGTTTGAATGCATTTTTGCATCAATGCCATGGTTAACTTGTTTTGCTCATATCTTCTAGGCCGTAGCTCCGAACTAAATGAACTTTATATATAACTTGACTAGAATTTCGTGTAGATCATCTTGGTGCATCTTAACTTGCAGTTTAACAACTTGAACATAAGGTTTATTCATTTCTGGACCAATTTTGAAATTTGCATATGAGGACTTACCGGAATTGTTACATGATGTTTCCGGCCTCATTTAAACTTGCTTTGATGTGTTGTTCTTGTCTACATCATCTCTTGCCATGAGTAGCTTCATGTAGCCTTGTCATGCATCATGCTTAGTTGTGCATCATGTCATGTTTACATGTTGTGTGTTTACCGTATGTTTGCTTCTTTCCGGTTGTGCTCCTTCTCGTTAGTTCCTGTTTCGTTGCGATCGTGAGGATTCGTTCGACTATGCTTGCTCCGGCTTCATCCGTTCGTCTTCTTCATGGACTCGTTCTTCTTCCTAGCGGGATTTCAGGCAAGATGACCATCACCTTGGATCTCACTACTATCATTGCTATGCTAGTTGCTTCGTTCTATCGCTATGCTGCGCTACCAATCATTTGCTCTTCAAGGCTCCCAAATTGCCATGTCAGCCTCTAACCTTTTTCACCCTTCCTAGCAAACTGTTGCTTGGCTATGTTACCGCTTTTGCTCAGCCCCTCTTCTAGCGTTGTTAGTTGCAGGTGAAGTTGAAGATTGCTCCATGGTGGACAGGATTATGTTGGGATATCACAATGTCTCTTAATTAATTAATGCACCTATATACTTAGTAAAGGGTGGAAGGCTCGGCCTTATTCCTGGTGTTTTGTCCCACTCTTGCCGCCTTAGTTTCCGGCATACCGGTGTTATGTTCCTTGATTCCTGGGTGATTTATGCGACCCCCTTGACAGGTCGCTTTGAATAAAACTGCTCCATTAGCACTGAAGACAAGATAAACAATTCGCAAAGTGCATCAGAGCATCACAGAACATTACTGGCAAGATAAATGCACGATGTACCGGAACTGCTCGGTTGAACCGGAACAGAGCCAACATATATCATCCTAGACAAATGCAACATCAACCATTTACCTTGGTACTTTAGGGACCGACAGGAGGATGCATGTAGAAGCGCTTATTGCCTGCGAATCCACAGTCAGAAAGAGAAATTGGAACCCATTCCCATCACCAAATGATAAAGAAAGCATGTAAGAAAATTGATATCGGGCCAACTTGGATCTTCGGTGATTGTCCGCAGGTATGGAGAATTTAGGAGGGTGGGTGCAGGGAGTGGCCTTGTGGATGATGGATGGAGGCGCGGAGGGATGTGGTCACCGGAAGGTCGAAAGCGGAGAGGATCGGGCACGTTAGGTGGAGCCGGTGGTGCGCGACAACCGGAGGCGGCCCAATCGTGGGCGGCGAACCAACGATAGCCTCGGCCCATCTCTCGACGCAGCGAAGATAGAGAGGGTGGCACTGCCGGTGCTCGGGGCCGCCGCTCGGCACCATCTACATCAAGGGGAAAGAGAGGCGAGAAAGCGATAGGGTGATGCGGGGCTAGGGATTGCGGAGGAGGGTGTGGGTGTGCAATTTGAATGGATGGTTCTGCCCACCGTTTTCCTGTACATGGCGGTGGAGACGGCGGCGTCCAGCCATGCAGGCGAGGCATGGGTCGAGCCGGGCATACAGCGAGGCGCAGTAGCAGAGACGGGGGCGATTTTTTGCTACTGAGATGCATGGTGTGGGATTGATTGTTCATGTTCTCTTTTCCTTTTTAACGGGAGATGGATGTGATTTTTTCACGAGGGGAGAGATGAGACCACATACAGATTCCATAATAAATTAATTAGGTCCATAACGGGAATTCTTTACAATGCGTTAAGATTTACGTGTTAGTTTTCTTAATAAAGAAATGCACTGATGTAGGGATCGATTGATTTGGGTAAGGAAAGATAGATTCGTGATCTTTTGTATGTTAGGAAATTAGTGGTTTGGAAGGAAAGAGTGGAGAGAAAAATAAGCAATGCGACCACGTATAGATTCCATAATAAATTAATTAGGTCTTACAATGCTTTAAGATTTATGTGTTAGTTTTCTTAATAAAGAAATGCACTGATGTAGGGCGCGATTGGTTCGGGTAAGGAAAGATAGATTCGTGATCTTTTGTATGTTAGGAAATTATTGGTTTGCAAGGAAAGAGTGGAGAGAAAAATAACCAGTGGAGGTGAGAGGAGGACAAAAATAAACCATACGAGGCTACCAACTGCTCCATTAGGAGTAGAGATTGTTTGTGAAAATAACGTGCGACGACGACTTAGCAAGCGGATCCCCTTAAAAAAGACATAGCGAGCAGATTCCCTTAAAACTATTAGGAATGGATATGATTGATGACGTTGATAAATAGTGGTGAATGTTGGCCTAATTTACTATCATCATGCATGGAAACGAATCATCAAGAAAAATAATACTTCCTATCACTACACTCATAGTAAGCTTCCTAATCTTTGCTACCAAATAGTTTCTGCCCAAACAAGGAAGGAAAGTTATGGACGTGATTCGAAAGGAAACAAACGTTATGAAGATTAATTAATTTAGATTTGATCTTTAGAGATTGATTGTGATTGATTCTTTTACATAAAGACATTACTAAATAATTTGCGTCAGTATGGAAAGTTCTGATCCGTTCAGTTTTTTTCGTTGTGTGAGAGGGTGAAGTGAAAATAAACCGATGAAGTGGGGGAGGCGACGAAAAAAATCTACGACGGTTAACCTACGAAAAAAACCCGGACGAAAGTGGTGGGACGAAAAAAAACCTGGAAGCGAGACTACCAACTGCTCCATTAGGAGTAGAGATTTCTGACCATATATATTAAAGTTCATAAACCTTAACTACCCTACTTGTGATGTATAGTTGGCAAACCATTTTCTAATTTTCCTTGTATATATTCCCCCATGGTGTTTTCTAGAAACATGAAATAGAAGAACATGCAACTTCGGTAATGTCCTTCTATTTCAATGGTATCTTGTATCCATTTGGGTTTAAACACTGTAGGAGAATATTTTGCCAAAATGTAACAATGCCCAAACCAAACCTATTGTATGCAATTGGACAGGCTCCTACTCTGTACAGCTTGATGCACGTTGACTACAACAGAGGCGTAGATCAGGACGCCTCAAACAACCGCTTGTGCATTTTTTCGTACAACTCTGTATAGGTTACAGAAGGTCAGGTCATGATCTTGGTGGCAAATCGATTGTATGGTTAGTAACATAGAATAAAATTTACGTAAGAATTCTGGTAGATTCAAACTTTTGACATGAGATGAAGACATAACCTGTAGTAGACCAAATACGTGATAACCAGACCAAATTCTGAAGGTGAACATATCATCATGTGCAAATACTACTTTTCGTATTCAGACTTTCCATCTACGTCAGCTTTTATATCATGCATATATGATGCCACAAATCCATCTCCTCCACGACTTTATTCAGTATCATCATGGCCACACAGATTTTACATGGTTTTCAAGTCCATGTGGTCGAAGAGATAAATGTCACTGTGGAACATATAGATCAGAAGAAAGATATGATTGCACCAATCAATACTAACCTGTGGGTATCCAACTTCCTAGCATGTTGATCACATTTCTCGACTGTACACATGCATGCATCAATGACGCGCATGATATATATGCTACAGACATGGACATGATGCGGTGATTGAAGCTGCTTCTATACTGCCAGACATCCTTCGTTGCAGGCGATGGAGTTACTCCTGCCAGAACACACAGCAACAGCCACAATGCAAGAGAAACATAGATCCGGTACCTCGCACCGATAAAGCTTGAAGGCATGAGATATTGAAATGAGACAATAGATGGGGGATTATTTACTACTCAGAGGTACAGAACGAACAAAGCTTTTTAATTTAAAGGAAATATCGTAATAATGTAAGCTGCAAATTGTATTTTATTTTTTCAAATATACCTGCTGTAGTGTACCCTCCATACATCACTCACATATATTTATATGTATACATATACGCTAGCAGCAGTGCTAGTATCGTATAGTCAAAATTGCTATGTACATTATTATTGCGTACCTCAACATGCATGCACCAAGCTCCTTATTTTCCTGCTCTATTGAACTGGATGGCGGCAGGTGTGGCGCTTGCAGAACAATGCATCCGGTATCGCTGCTCTGAACAATCCCAGTTTGTCTCATGCCCCTGACGTCACCGCTAGGCCTGCTATTGCTTTCTCCGGCTATAAATTGTTTTTATACTGTTTTGTAAAAAAGAAACAAACAGAACTGCACTAATTGAAACTTAGAAAAAAGAGAATAACAAACATGAGAAGTGAAACATCTCGTACCATCTTGAGCGGTCTCAGTTCCAAAGCAGTTTTACTCAAATGAGATAATAGCATAGGCTGCACGTAAAGTTGTTTTTTACATTTTTCTTGGGACTCCATCATAGACTGCTCCTGTCCATCGCTGATGTGAAGAACGCAGAACCAAAGCATGGACATCTGTCCGCTAATGGACGCCATAACATGCTCTGCCCTCCAACCATGACAAAGATCCTTGCGTGGAGCCATTCTGCCGTGTACTGACATACAGGGTATACTCTCATGATGCAGACCTTACCTAAGCCTTTGTCTAAGTGGCAATGTCCTGCGGTTAGGGCCCTATGATGTGGGTTGAACGCGTGCCTGTGTAATTGATGATGACCATCGGTACCTGATCTGCAACATTTGTGCTTAAGGAATTAATTAATTGAGATAATGAATTCCTTGTATATTACACTTATAGCTGATCCAACCCACTTGATCCAATTAACTTAATATTTCTGCAGGAGGTGAAGGCATGTAGAGCCGATGCCAGTAACTTATCTCCCAGCCGATCTCATTATATTAAGTTCAATATATGATGCAGCTTGATGCATCCATGCTTTTACCCATCTGACGATCAGAGGCAGAGTAAGCTGGATATAATGGGAAGGTAAGGCTGTGTGGGTGGGAGGCATAGAGGGAACCTTGCTCCTGCCGCCTGCAAACCGTACGTCTTGTAGCCAGTGTATACCATGACGTCTTCACGTCCTCTATGTTGCTGCACGCAGAACACCATGACGTGCCAGCATGGAGACATACGGAAGATCGAGAATCGTCAGTCGTCAGGCTGTACATGTGCAGGCAAAGCATGAAGGGTCAACTTGCCGGTACACTCAAAACCTATTCTTGTATATAAATGTTTCTGAAACAAACTATTAAGGTTTGGACAAAAGTATCTATTTTATCAAAAAAATATACTCAACTTAGGTACCTTAAGGGATGCCCACAATTAATGCCATAAATTTTAATTTGGCATCTCTTGCCTTCATGATTTGCCTTCTCACCGATCACCACGTCTGTACCTCTTGCCCTCATGATCTCTCCACTTGCTTCTTTCCTCGCTGCATTTGTTCGCTTGCCGTGTTACCACACGTCCAGATATTTTTTCGTCACCACCTCTCCCTTCTTGCCTTTTCCTTACTTTCGCTCGCAACCTTGCTGCCAATGCAATTCATCATTGCCCTAGGTGTCGAGCCTCGATCTTCCTAATGTTGCTTGCAATGATCTGCACCTTTTCTAATATGTGAGATCGCCATGACTCTTTCCCTTAGCTAGCCAAACAGGTGTCACAAGATTGGTTGGATGGGGAAATATAAAGCACGTCCATGTGCTGGCCCGAGAAGCCCTAACTTTGGTCAAGATTGGTTAGATGGAAACCTCCTGTAGCAACTCCTTGGTCAAGACCGCATATGTCTCCAATCAAGTAGCTAGAAAGCAGATTGGTTGAACTGAATACTTAAGGCACAACACACATTTAATTCTGGATCTGACACGATATAGTGTCATCATCTCATCTATCTGTATTTGTACAATCTATTGGGGTTGTTGCCTTACAAAAGTTTCTTCTGCAATTTTCTTTTGCTTGCCGGGATTGAGCGTATCCTATTAACTCTTTCAATCTCATATTATGCCCCAGCTGCATGTGCGTACCTATTACTGTACAAATATATATGCAAGCAACCACGTCATGATGTATCATAGCTCTTACGTTGTTGACTTGTGATCTCTGAATCCACCTCTAGCTGAAAGTAAATATGCTTTGAAATTAATCACCTTAAACCAATTGTGTTTCACACTTTCACTTCCCTGCTTTCCACCTTCGTGCACGTCATCTTCTGCATGTCTTGCCTCAAGATGCTTCTTTCAGCGCTTCCTTCAGCATCATATCACTACCGGAACAGGGCCCTGTGCCGACGGCCATATCTATGCCGACGGCCCCCGTCGGCCTTGTCTGCGCTATGCCGACAGCCATATCCAGGTCGTCGGCGTAATAAAGCCGTCGGGCTATTCAGACCTATGCCGACGGCCCCCGTCGGCCCAGAACGGCCGTCGGCTTACCAAACATACGCCTACAGCCGCCGTCGGCATATATTGGTCGTCGGCATAGTTGCGGGCCCGGCGATCCCGCCGTGACGTGCATCTAACGGCGTCCGATCTATGCCGACGGCCGAGGCGGGAGGCCGTCGGCATAGATGCCCTAACCACGTCATCGATCCGAGGCGCACCGACCACCACTTATGCCGACGGCTGCCGTCGGCATAGATGCCACATCACCGATCCGCGGCGCGCCGGCCATCTGCCCTATGCCGGAGTCGGCATAGTTTTTTTTTCTTTTTTCTTTTTTTCTTTTTTTCTTTTTTTCTTTTTTTCTTTTTTTCTTTTTTTCTTTTTTTCATAGCTATATTTTTTTCATAATTTTTTTTTCTTTTTTTACCACATCATCGATCTTTTTATCATAGTTTCCTTATCCAGTTCCCGGTCACCCCCTCCACTCGTTAGTTTTTTTCTTTTTTTCATAGCTATATTTTATGTTTTCTTAAATATTATTATTTGACTAACTTACATA
>NC_057795.1:667955856-667956777 GCF_018294505.1 Triticum aestivum | reverse complement strand
GAGTGGATGTAGCTGTGGTTTTGGCCCGGATGTTGCTTCCGGGTGTCCCTCTGGGCCGACCTGACACAACCGAGTGGACAGGTCCACTGGTGAAAGCCCGTCCGTGGGAAGTCAAAGGGCTAGATCTCGTGGTCAACCGCTACAGGGTTAGGCGGGACGGGGGCCCTGGGGGGTAGCAATGCCACTGGAGCATCGTACCGGGCCCTCATACATGCGGGGTGGTGTTGTGGCATGTCCGAAGAGGCAGCACGCGTCTCCGGGGTGTGGCCCCCATCACGGACGGCGCCGCCGCCGGCACCTGGAGGGGGGAAACGGACGCGTCGGTCCCTCATTTTATATGTAAACGAAACTTTTCAATGCGTATGAAAATAATATACACTAAAAATATATTTGAAGACAGTTAATAATATTTTTAAAAAAATCTTAAACATGTATAAAAGTTGTTGCAAAAAAAATATGCCACGTGGCGCCTTCACCTCCCCTCTGTGTGGTTCCGGGAGAGGAGAGGGCCGAGGAGTGTTAAGAAAACATTAAAAATGCATAAAAAAATATAAAATATATAACTGATGACTATAAAAACATCAAAAATTTATATGAAATAAAAAAACAGAAAGAAGAAAAAATATAAGCTATTAAAAACATTAAAAAAAAATATAACTATGCCTACGGCTAAGCCATCGGCATAGGTGCCACGTGGCATCGGTACCTATGCCGACGGCGGCATAGCTCGCCCTTATCCTCAGCCGGTCCACCTCCACCACTCATTCGCCCGATAGCAAATCGACCCGCGCCTCCCAACCCTCGTCGCCGTCGCCGCGCGCCTCCACACCCGCGCCGCTGCCGCGTTCTCCCCCGCCCCCTACCGCCGCCCACTCTCCTCGCCCGCGCCCCCTACCGCCCCCACCCGCGTCGCCGCCGCCC
>NC_057795.1:667942607-667953012 GCF_018294505.1 Triticum aestivum | reverse complement strand
CCGCCGGCGGCACCTCGAGGGGGGAAACTGCCGCGTTGGTTCTACACGGAGTGGATGTAGCTGTGGTTTTGGCCCGGATGTTGCTCCCGGGTGTCCCTATGGGCCGACCTGACACAACCGGGTGGAGAGCTCCACTGGTCAAAGCCCGTCCGTGGGAAGTCAAAGGGCTAGATCTCGTGGTCAACCGCTCCAGGGTTAGGCGGGACAGGGGCCCTCGGGGGTAGCAATGTCACATCCCTAGTCTGGTATGACTTAGACTAGCTAGCTATTTGTGCATCATATTAAAATTTCATTTAAATTTGAAATGAGGATTGGTGGAACCCTCAGAATCATCTTTTGAAAATGACCCAAATAAAAATTTCTCCAAAAGGGTCCAAGAAAATGCTCATGTTGTCCTCTGAAAATATTGGACAGAGATAAAAATCAAAACAATATTTTTAGGAGCTCATGGACATTTATTTTGGCCATTTGGATTAATTCGATAAATATTTGCATTGGAAATATATTTCTATATATATGAAATATGGCCCAAAAATTATGCCATTTATAAGAGAGCTCTGGAATAATATATCCAGCTCCTGCAAAAATTGGCATAATAAAATTAAATGATTTAATATATTTATTAAATCAAACAAATGTCAGAAAATTAGAAAAGAAAACAGAAAATGGGAGAGAAACTTACCTGGGCCTCCCCTCCCCTGCGCAACCCAGCAGCAGCAGGCCGGCCCAGCCAGGAGGCGGCCCAGCCCGCCTGGCCTCCCTCCCCTGTCGCCTTCCTCCTCTGCCAGGAGGACGGGCGTGTGCCCGACGCTCGCCGGCACGCGCGCACGCCACCTCCCCCCCTGCTGGCCACCTCCTGCTTCCTTCTCTCGCCCTCGATGCCCCGGACGTCGCCACGCAGCTGCCCGCACCGCTCCCACTCTCCCTCGCCCTCCCCCTCTCCCCCTGCTCTCTCTTCCTCTCACCCGAAGCACTGCCGCCGCCGCAGCTCGTCACCGACGCGCTCCCCGCCGTCCCCTCGCCCCTCCGTAGAGCCCCCGAGCTCCGCCGCGACCCCCTCCACCTCCTCGTCAAGCCACGCACCTCCGGACGGCCTCCATCGCCGCTATCGCCCTCGTCTTCCTCCTCGGGCTCCGCCGTCCGCCGACGTTGATTCGCTGTCACCAGGTCCTCCCCGACCCCGCTGTGCTGCTCTGCGTGATCGCGGTGAGCTCCGCCGCCGTTCCCCTCTCTTCTCCCTCCCGTTCCCGTGCCGTAGCACCGTTCCCCACCATGGCCGAAGCCATCGCCGCCGCAGCCCCTCGCCGTCGTGGCCAGAGCCACCGCAGCCTGTGCCGGCCCCTGCCACCGCGCTCAGTAGCCTCCCAGAAGTCCAACGCCTCCGGCCGCAGCTCCTGCCATGCCCCGCAGCCCGTTCCCGCTCGAAGCCGAGCTCCGGCCGCCGCCCTGAGCTCTGCTCCGGCGAGCTCCGCCGCCCCCGCAGCCTCCCGCGTGTTCCACTGGATGCGCGTGAGCGCGGGCTTCGCTCCCGTGGTCTCCGCCGCCCGAATGGTCGCCGGAACGGCGATCCCGAGCCCCTCCGCCGTCTCGGGCCTCGCCGGCGGCTAACCGCCGGCGGGATTGACCGGTCAACCGCGCTAACCCCCCCCTGAGGCTGACCAGTGGGCCCGACCCCCCCTAACCATTTAATTAAATTAAAATAACCCCTGTTAACCCCCTGTCACTGACGTGTGGGTCCCACACGTCAGGTTTGACCCGGACAGCCGCGTTGACCGCTGATGCAATGATGACGTCATGCCGACGCAATTATTTATTTTCTGGAATTAAAATAATTCAGAAAATCCAGAAAATGATTTAAACTTCAAAAATTCATATCAATTCAACCGTAGCTCAGATTTAAATAATTTATATATGAAAAATTATCAGAAAAATGCAATCTTTCCATCTGTACTAGTTTCATGCATGACAAACCAACTTATACATGCTGAATATGGGAAAACACATTATGGCATATATAAGAGACCTAATTTAGAAATGCATTTGAACTTTTGGTTCAAATGGACTTCAAGCTAATTGAACACTAGTTGCATTAGCTCAACAGCATCACATTTACATGCCATGTTCATGCATCATATTGTTGCATATGATTGTGTATTGATTGCCGGCACCGTTCCTTCTCGATAGGTCCTGCTCCGGAGACGTTCCAGAGTACCTGTCTGTGAAGCAGTGCCTCCCTTGTTGATTTACCAGGCAAGCAAACCCCCTTGTTCACTTCGATAAAACCCTACTCTCTCGCTCCTGCTCTCAGATATTGCATTAGGACAACAACGATTCATCTGCTACTTTGTGCTGCGGTAGTTGAACCCATTCCTCTGCATGACCTGTCATTGCCACAGTAAATAGTTGAAACCCACTAGCATGTGTAGGAGTTGATTGAAGCCATTGATGTGTTCCTACCATGCTATGCCTGCTATTGCTTAGAGTTGTGTCAGGTCTGATTCATTGGGAATGAATTGGAGTGTCACGATATGTTCTGATGCTGAGAGTGAAGTGTGTGAACACGATTTGGTAAAGGTAGCGGTGAGAGGCCATGTAGGAGTACATGGTGGGTTGTTTCACTGGAACCGTCCTTAAGCCCTGAGTTCTGTGTATGTTGTCCAATGACTCGATACTACCACACATTGGGCTCCGGGCGCTCCAAGCCCTCTCGACTTATTAACCAACTTGATCTCTGTCCAGGATGAAACCCCAATAGGCGATAAACCTGGACTAGAGTCTTGTGTGGTTAGTCAGGTCGTGGCCGACACCCTCGCCAGGCTTCCGCTTGAAGGTTGCTGAGATACATGACGTGTACATGGCGGTAAGTGGCGAGAGCGTGTGTGAAGAAGTACACCCCTGCAGGGTTAACATGATCTATTCGAATAGCCGGGTCCGCGGTTATGGACTTCTTGGATGCTTACATGGTACATAGACAACTTGAAGTGGATACTCTAAAATGCTCAAGACAAGTGTGAGTGCTATGGATGGCCTTCTCGTAGGGATACGGGGATGAATCCATAGTAGTGTATTGTGTGGTGATTAGTGGACTCGTGTACGTTGTTTCACCTCCAGAGTTTCTGGTAGTCGTAGAACAGGATAGCCACAGAGTCAAAGCTGGCTTGCTGCAACTAAACCCCACATTACCCCCTTGATACAAATGCATGTATGATAGGATCTGATGTAAGTCTTGCTGAGTACCTTTGTACTCATGTTGCTTTATTTATGTTTTTGCAGCGGAGACTTCGGTCTTACTAGGGTTCTCATGGACTTCGACTAGTAGCTAGTACCTCAGCTACGATCTTGATCGGATGTTGTAGATAGTCAGGCTTCCAGCCTTTTCCATTTATAGATGTCTGTACCCAGACATGTAATGCTTCCGCTTGTTGCTTGTATGCTCTGTATGACGGGTCTTGTGACCCCTGTTTGCAATAAATGCTATGATGGCTCTTCTGAGCCTTTATCCATATAATTGTTGAGTTATGTTGTGATGCCATGTTGTACAGCACATACTTGCATGTTATGCGTACGTGTAATGTGTATTGCTATGTGTGGGATCTGACTATCTAGTTGTTTATTCTTAGTAGCCTCTCTTACCGGGAAATGTCTCCTAGTGCTTCCACTGAGCCCTAGTAGCTTGCTACTGCTCTGGAACACTTAGGCTGGCCGGCATGTGTCCTTCTTCGTTCCTGTGTCTGTCCCTTCGAGGAAATGTCACGCTTTGAGTACCGGAGTCCTGTTAGCCCGCTACAGCCCGGTTTACCGGAGTCCTGCTAGCCCAGTGCTACAGCCCGGACCCACTTGCTGATGACCGACACGTTCGAAGCTGGGTCATGGATGCCTGTCCCTGTAAGTCTGTGCCACTTTGGGTTTACGACTAGTCATGTCAGCCCGGGCTCCTTTTCATATGGATGCTAGCGACACTATCATATACGTGAGCCAAAAGGCGCAAACGGTCCCGGGAAAAGGTAGGACGACACCCATGGGGATGCCGTGCGTGAGGCCGCAAAGTGATATGATGTGTTACCGGCTAGATCGATGTGACATCGAGTCGGGGTCCTGACAGCGTTGGTATCAGAGCCTGACTGCCTGTAGGATTACCAAGCCAAACTGGTCGAAGTTGAGTCTAGAAATTCTTTAGTTATATAAGGGAATTGATTGTGGGATGGAATGTAAGGCTCTTTTTACTCCTTTACCTCATGGCCTTCTGATCTGAGTCATCCTATCTTTCCGACGGGGTTAAGGAACTAGGCTTCTCTTCCGTCTATCAGGATCACGTGTTACTACTCCGTAGTCCCATAGGATTTGTTGATCAGAGTCATACCCCAGTTTTCGAGTACTTCCGGTGTAGTCCGTTTAGTACTATCTCAGAACCTTGAGTGATGATGATAAGTATGTTACCACCCTATGTTTAGTAGGATGTCTCATTCTGAGCATTTTACTGCCGTTATGCTGCCGGATTTTCTCTAAGAGTTCGAGAGATACTAATTTCTTGTCCTACATTCTACAGTCGATAATTGATGCTGATTCCGTCCTTGGTTTCGTTTCACCAGGATGTCATCAAGTTCTGTTGTTCGTAGCCAGAACCATGGAGATGGTAGGGATGAGGATCCTCCCGACCAGCCTTCGTTGACAGAGTTCATGTTAGAGATGGAGAGGAACAAGCGTGAGTCTAATCGCTTGTTGGCACGTATCGAGGAGAATACCGCACATCAGTTCAAAGGGTCTGCTACCATTCATGATTTCATTCGCTTGCACCCACCTACTTTTCATCATTCCATCGAGCCACTCGATGCAGATGACTGGCTCCGTAGTATCACCCATAAGCTGCGTTCCGCGAACGTAGCTGAAGATGACAAGGTCACTTATGCCACATATCACCTAGAAGGTCCTGCTAGTCTTTGGTGGCAGAACTATGAGGCTATGCTTCCAGTTGGCCAGATTCCTACCTGGAAGGATTTCACTGAGGCTTTTCGTGAGCATCACATTCCCCAAGCCCTCCTTGATCGCAAGAGAGAAGAGTTCTGTAGTTTCACCCAGAGTAAGATGGCTGTTGATGCTTATAGCAGAGAATTCGAGAACCTTGCCCGTTATGCCACAGAAGAAGTGTCCACGGACGCCAAGAAGCAAGCTAGGTTCCGGAAGGGTCTCAACCCCAAGTTGCGTCGTGATCTTCACCTGCATCATTGTGATACATTCCAAGCCCTTGTGAACAAGGCCATCAATGCAGAGACAGCTCAACTCACTTACGAGGAGTCTCGTAAGCACACCCGTGATTTGGGATCTTCCTCCGGTTCTAGTTCCCAGAAGCGCCGGATTTGGGTTCCAAACTCCGCTCTTCCTTCCGGTTATACACCGAAGCCATCCTATGTGGTGCCTTCTCCAGCTCAGTCGTATGTTCCACCCGGGCCTACTGGTAGACCGTTTGTTAGTGCGGGTCCCCGTCCAACCTCAGGGACTTGCTTCACATGCGGGAAGCCAGGACACTATGCACGTGACTGCTCTCAGACTAGTTATGCTCCACCCCAGCCCGAGAAGACTTTTGGCTGTGTTAAGCCATCACGCAAGATGATCAGTGTTAAGTCAGCCCCCACTGAACGTGGACGTGTGCATCACGTCTCAGCTAAAGACGCTCATGATGATCCAGATGTCGTTCTTGGTACCCTTCTTGTCAATTGTCACCCAGCATCAGTTCTATTCGATACTGGAGCATCTCACTCCATCATTTCTGAAGGTTATGCTCGTCTGCACGACATGTCATTTTGTGATATGCCAACTCCGCTTGAAATCCAAACCCCAGGGTCTAGATGGAAGCCCACCAGAATCAGCCATGGTAACGAAATTCTTGTTGATAGACTTGTGTTCCTTGCATCACTTGTAGCCCTCAAGTCCTCAGATATTAACATCATCTTGGGTATGGACTGGATGACAGCTCATCATGCCAAGATTGATTGTTACACAAGATCTGTTCAGCTTACACACCCATCTGGCAAGATAGTCACCGTCTCCACTAGAGTTGCAAAGCGTCAACTCTATTCTCTTAATGCCAGCCCTCTTCCAGACCTTGAAGATATCCCGGTAGTCCGTGACTTTCCGGATGTCTTTCCAGAGGAACTGCCAGGTGTTCCACCTGACAGAGATGTGGAGTTCATCATAGATCTTATCCCAGGAACAGCTCCAATCTCCCGGAGACCTTACAAGATGGCACCCCTAGAACTAGCCGAGCTTAAGAAACAACTCGATGAGTCCTTGCAAAAGGGTTTCATCCGTCCTAGTTCTTCTCCTTGGGCTTGCCCCGTCCTCTTCGTCAAGAAGAAAGACGGTACGGACCGGATGGTTGTAGATTATCGTCCCGTTAATTTGGTCACGATAAAGAACAAGTATCCGCTTCCCAGGATCAACGACCTGTATGATCAGCTCGCTGGATCCTCAGTCTTTTCCAAGATGGATTTAAGGTTAGGATACCACCAAATTAAGATCAGAAATGGGGACATTCCCAAAACAGCTTTTGTCACTCGTTATGGTCAGTACGAGTACACCGTCATGTCCTTTGGTCTAACCAACGCCCCAGCCACATTCTCCCGCTTGATGAACTCGATCTTCATGGAGTACTTAGATAAGTTCGTCGTGGTTTACCTCGATGATATTCTTATTTACTCGAAGAACGAGGAAGAGCATGCCGAACATCTTAGACTTGTGTTAGAAAAACTCAGAGAGCACCGCCTTTATGCCAAGTTCTCCAAGTGTGAATTTTGGTTGTCAGAAGTGACCTACCTAGGCCACGTAATCTCTGGTAAGGGCATTGCTGTCAATCCCGAGAGAGTTCAAGCCGTTCTCGATTGGACTCCACCTGAGACCGTGAAACAAGTTAGGAGTTTCCTTGGTCTAGCCAGCTATTGTCGCCGCTTTGTTGAAAACTTCTCCAAAGTAGCCAAACCCCTCACGGAACTTCTCAAGAAAGATAAAAAGTTTGAGTGGTCCCCACAGTGTGAGTACAGTTTTCAGGAACTGAAAAGACGCCTGACTTCTGCTCCCATACTTGTGCCACCGGATTTCACTAAAGACTTTATTATCTACTGCGACGCCTCACGACAAGGACTAGGTTGCATTCTTATGCAGGATCGTCATGTGATTGCCTATGCATCTCGACAGTTGCATCCACATGAGGAGAATTATCCTACACATGATCTAGAGCTTGCAGCCGTAGTCTATGCACTCAAGACTTGGCGACATTACCTCCTTGGTAAACGTTGCGAGATCTACACCGATCACCAGAGTCTCAAGTATATCTTCACCCAACCGGATCTGAACCTTAGGCAAAGACGTTGGTTGGAGTTGATCACAGATTATGATCTAGGGATTACCTACACCCCAGGCAAAGCCAATGTCATGGCTGATGCTCTAAGTCGTAAATCCTATTGCAACAATCTCATGTTGCAGCAAGGCCAACCACTTCTCCATGAGGAATTCTGTAAGCTTAACCTTCACATAGCTCCTCGCGGATTCCTTTCTACCCTGGTGGCGAAACCTGATCTTGAAGATCGGATTATCGCTGCTCAAAAACAAGACACAGGTATTTCTCGGATCAAGAGAAACATTAAGAAGGGAGTTGGTGGATGTTTCTCTATGGATGATCGTGGTGTTGTTTTCTTTGAGAATCGCTTGGTGGTTCCCAAGAATCAACATCTGCGACAATTGATCCTTAAGGAGGCGCATGAATCTCCTCTCACAATTCATCCCGGTAGCTCTAAGATGTATCAGGACCTACGCCAGAGGTTCTGGTGGACTAGGATGAAGAGAGAAATCGCTGAGTTCATTGCTAAATGTGACATTTGTCGTCGTGTTAAGGCAGAGCATCAAAGACCTGCTGGCACCCTTCAGCCTTTGGCTATTCCTGAATGGAAATGGGACAAAGTTGGTATGGACTTCATCACCGGCTTTCCCAGGACCAAGAGAGGGAATAATGCTATCTTCGTAGTCATTGATCGTCTCTCCAAAGTGGCTCACTTTCTCCCTGTTCGAGAGAGTATCACTGCTAGTCAGCTTGCTGACTTATACATTTCTCGAATAGTATCACTTCATGGTGTTCCACTAGAGATCAATTCAGACCGTGGCAGTCTTTTCACTTCTCATTTCTGGGAGAGCTTCCAAACTGCCATGGGAACCCATCTTTCCTTCAGTACCGCTTTCCACCCTCAGTCGAGTGGTCAGGTGGAACGGGTCAATCAAATTCTCGAAGACATGCTCAGAGCTTGCGTTATCTCATTCGGTATGGATTGGGAGAAATGTCTTCCCTTCGCCGAGTTTGCTTATAACAATAGCTACCAATCCAGCCTCAAGCAAGCTCCTTTTGAGGTTCTCTATGGACGAAGATGTCGAACACCTTTGAACTGGTCAGAAACCGGTGAAAGACAATTCTTTGGACCGGACATGATCCAGGAGGCAGAAGAGCAAGTTCGCATCATTCGTGAGAATTTGAAAACAGCCCAGTCCCGTCAGAAAAGTCAGTACGATCGTCATCATAAGGATATGACTTATGAAATTGGCGACCAAGCTTACCTTCGGGTTACTCCTTTAAAGGGTACCCATCGTTTCGGTATCAAGGGCAAGTTGGCTCCTCGTTACATTGGTCCCTTTCGCATTCTCGCTAAACGAGGAGAGGTTGCCTACCAATTGGAACTACCCCCACATCTTTCTCGAGTTCATGATGTCTTCCACGTCTCTCAACTCAGGCGTTGCTTCTCGGATCCCATCCGCGGAGTGGACCACGAAACGCTTGATCTCCAAGATAACCTCACATACCGAGAGCACCCGGTTCGCATTCTTGATCAAGCAGAGCGTGTTACCCGACGTCAGAACGTCAAGTTTCTCAAAGTTCAGTGGTCTCATCATTCCGAGAGAGAGGCTACTTGGGAGCGAGAAGATCGTCTTCGACTGGAGTACCCCGCTTTCTTTCCGTCGACCCCTGAATCTCGGGACGAGATTCTGTCAAGTGGGGGCGAGTTGTCACATCCCTAGTCTGGTATGACTTAGACTAGCTAGCTATTTGTGCATCATATTTAAATTTCATTTAAATTTGAAATGAGGATTGGTGGAACCCTCAGAATCATCTTTTGAAAATGACCCAAATAAAAATTTCTCCAAAAGGGTCCAAGAAAATGCTCATGTTGTCCTCTGAAAATATTGGACAGAGATAAAAATCAAAACAATATTTTTAGGAGCTCATGGACATTTATTTTGGCCATTTGGATTAATTCGATAAATATTTGCATTGGAAATATATTTCTATATATATGAAATATGGCCCAAAAATTATGCCATTTATAAGAGAGCTCTGGAATAATATATCCAGCTCCTGCAAAAATTGGCATAATAAAATTAAATGATTTAATATATTTATTAAATCAAACAAATGTCAGAAAATTAGAAAAGAAAATAGAAAAGGGGAGAGAAACTTACCTGGGCCTCCCCTCCCCTGCGCAGCCCAGCAGCAGCAGGCCGGCCCAGCCAGGAGGCGGCCCAGCCCGCCTGGCCTCCCTCCCCTGTCGCCTTCCTCCTCTGCCAGGAGGACGGGCGTGTGCCCGACACTCGCCAGCACGCGCGCGCGCCACCTCCCCCCCTGCTGGCCACCTCCTGCTTCCTTCTCTCGCCCTCGATGCCCCGGACGTCGCCACGCAGCTGCCCGCACCGCTCCCACTCTCCCTCGCCCTCCCCCTCTCCCCCTGCTCTCTCTTCCTCTCACCCGAAGCACTGCCGCCGCCGCAGCTCGTCACCGACGCGCTCCCCGCCGTCCCCTCGCCCCTCTGTAGAGCCCCCGAGCTCCGCCGCGACCCCCTCCACCTCCTCGTCAAGCCACGCACCTCCGGACGGCCTCCATCGCCGCTATCGCCCTCGTCTTCCTCCTCGGGCTCCGCCGTCCGCCGACGTTGCTGCTCTGCGTGATCGCGGTGAGCTCCGCCGCCGTTCCCCTCTCTTCTCCCTCCCGTTCCCGTGCCGTAGCACCGTTCCCCACCATGGCCGAAGCCATCGCCGCCGCAGCCCCTCGCCGTCGTGGCCAGAGCCACCGCAGCCTGTGCCGGCCCCTGCCACCGCGCTCAGTAGCCTCCCAGAAGTCCAACGCCTCCGGCCGCAGCTCCTGCCATGCCCCGCAGCCCGTTCCCGCTCGAAGCCGAGCTCCGGCCGCCGCCCTGAGCTCTGCTCCGGCGAGCTCCGCCGCCCCCGCAGCCTCCCGCGTGTTCCACTGGATGCGCGTGAGCGCGGGCTTCGCTCCCGTGGTCTCCGCCGCCCGAATGGTCGCCGGAACAGCGATCCCGAGCCCCTCCGCCGTCTCGGGCCTCGCCGGCGGCTAACCGCCGGCGGGATTGACCGG
>NC_057795.1:667848780-667942583 GCF_018294505.1 Triticum aestivum | reverse complement strand
CCATTTAATTAAATTAAAATAACCCCTGTTAACCCCCTGTCACTGACGTGTGGGTCCCACACGTCAGGTTTGACCCGGACAGCCGCGTTGACCGCTGATGCAATGATGACGTCATGCCGACGCAATTATTTATTTTCTGGAATTAAAATAATTCAGAAAATCCAGAAAATGATTTAAACTTCAAAAATTCATATCAATTCAACCGTAGCTCAGATTTAAATAATTTATATATGAAAAATTATCAGAAAAATGCAATCTTTCCATCTGTACTAGTTTCATGCATGACAAACCAACTTATACATGCTGAATATGGGAAAACACATTATGGCATATATAAGAGACCTAATTTAGAAATGCATTTGAACTTTTGGTTCAAATGGACTTCAAGATAATTGAACACTAGTTGCATTAGCTCAACAGCATCACATTTACATGCCATGTTCATGCATCATATTGTTGCATATGATTGTGTATTGATTGCCGGCACCGTTCCTTCTCGATAGGTCCTGCTCCGGAGACGTTCCAGAGTACCTGTCTGTGAAGCAGTGCCTCCCTTGTTGATTTACCAGGCAAGCAAACCCCCTTGTTCACTTCGATAAAACCCTACTCTCTCGCTCCTGCTCTCAGATATTGCATTAGGACAACAACGATTCATCTGCTACTTTGTGCTGCGGTAGTTGAACCCATTCCTCTGCATGACCTGTCATTGCCACAGTAAATAGTTGAAACCCACTAGCATGTGTAGGAGTTGATTGAAGCCATTGATGTGTTCCTACCATGCTATGCCTGCTATTGCTTAGAGTTGTGTCAGGTCTGATTCATTGGGAATGAATTGGAGTGTCACGATATGTTCTGATGCTGAGAATGAAGTGTGTGAACACGATTTGGTAAAGGTAGCGGTGAGAGGCCATGTAGGAGTACATGGTGGGTTGTTTCACTGGAACCGTCCTTAAGCCCTGAGTTCTGTGTATGTTGTCCAATGACTCGATACTACCACACATTGGGCTCCGGGCGCTCCAAGCCCTCTCGACTTATTAACCAACTTGATCTCTGTCCAGGAGTCGCAACTAGTTTCTGGTGTTTGTAGGTAGTGCTATTTTTCTACCAAGTGGCACCCGGCAGGGTGGGCTTGGGACAGACTAGGCACACGTGGCCCGGTGTACCGAGTGGCACCCGGTTGGTGGGCTCGGGAACCCTGTACACATCGTTTGGGGCCGTAAGCGACACCCCGGCCGGATCTCCTTGCGGATGAAACCCGAATAGGCGATAAACCTGGACTAGAGTCTTGTGTGGTTAGTCAGGTCATGGCCGACACCCTCGCCAGGCTTCCGCTTGAAGGTTGCCGAGATACATGACGTGTACATGGCGGTAAGTGGCGAGAGCGTGTGTGAAGAAGTACACCCCTGCAGGGTTAACATGATCTATTCGAATAGCCGGGTCCGCGGTTATGGACTTCTTGGATGCTTACATGGTACATAGACAACTTGAAGTGGATACTCTAAAATGCTCAAGACAAGTGTGAGTGCTATGGATGGCCTTCTCGTAGGGAGACGGGGATGAATCCATAGTAGTGTATTGTGTGGTGATTAGTGGACTCGTGTACGTTGTTTCACCTCCAGAGTTTCTGGTAGTCGTAGAACAGGATAGCCACAGAGTCAAAGCTGGCTTGCTGCAACTAAACCCCACATTACCCCCTTGATACAAATGCATGTATGATAGGATCTGATGTAAGTCTTGCTGAGTACCTTTGTACTCATGTTGCTTTATTTATGTTTTTGCAGCGGAGACTTCGATCTTACTAGGGTTCTCATGGACTTCGACTAGTAGCTAGTACCTCAGCTACGATCTTGATCGGATGTTGTAGATAGTCAGGCTTCCAGCCTTTTCCATTTATAGATGTCTGTACCCAGACATGTAATGCTTCCGCTTGTTGCTTGTATGCTCTGTATGACGGGTCTTGTGACCCCTGTTTGCAATAAATGCTATGATGGCTCTTCTGAGCCTTTATCCATATAATTGTTGAGTTATGCTGTGATGCCATGTTGTACAGCACATACTTGCATGTTATGCGTACGTGTAATGTGTATTGCTATGTGTGGGATCTGACTATCTAGTTGTTTATTCTTAGTAGCCTCTCTTACCGGGAAATATCTCCTAGTGCTTCCACTGAGCCCTGGTAGCTTGCTACTGCTCTGGAACACTTAGGCTGGCCGTCATGTGTCCTTCTTCGTTCTTGTGTCTATCCCTTCGGGGAAATGTCACGCTTTGAGTACCGGATTCCTGTTAGCCCGCTACAGCCCGGTTTACCGGAGTCCTGCTAGCCCAGTGCTACAGCCCGGACCCACTTGCTGATGACCGACACGTTCGAAGCTGGGTCATGGATGCCTGTCCCTGTAAGTCTGTGCCACTTTGGGTTTACGACTAGTCATGTTAGCCCGGGCTCCTTTTCATATGGATGCTAGCGACACTATCATATACGTGAGCCAAAAGGCGCAAACGGTCCCGGGAAAAGGTAGGACGACACCCGTGGGGATGCCGTGCGTGAGGCCGCAAAGTGATATGATGTGTTACCGGCTAGATCGATGTGACATCGAGTCGGGGTCCTGACAAGCAATGCCACCGGAGCGTCGTACGGGGCCCTCATACATGCGGGGTGGTGTTGTGGCATGTCCGAAGAGGCGGCACGCGTCTCCGGTGCGTGGCCTCGCTCATGGACGGCGCCGCCAGCGGCACCTCGAGGGGGGAAACTGCCGCGTCGGTTCTACACGGAGTGGATGTAGCTGTGGTTTTGGCCCGGATGTTGCTCCCGGGTGTCCCTATGGGCCGACCTGAGCCAACCGGGTGGAGAGCTCCACTGGTCAAAGCCCGTCCGTGGGAAGTCAAAGGGCTAGATCTCGTGGTCAACCGCTCCAGGGTTAGGCGGGACGGGGGCCCTCGGGGGTAGCAATGCCACCGGAGCGTCGTACTGGGCCCTCATACATGCGGGGTGGTGTTGTGGCTTGTCCGAAGAGGCGGCACGCGTCTCCGGTGCGTGGCCTCCCTCACGGACGGCGCCGCCGGCGGCACCTCGAGGGGGAAACTACCGCGTCGGTTCTATACGGAGTGGATGTAGCTGTGGTTTTGGCCCGGATGTTGCTTCCGGGTGTCCCTATGGGCCGACCTGACACAACCGGGTGGAGAGATCCACTGGTCAAAGCCCGTCCGTGGGAAGTCAAAGGGCTAGATCTCGTGGTCAACCGCTCCAGGGTTAGGCGGGACGGGGGCCCTCGGGGGTAGCAATGCCACCGGAGCGTCGTACCGGGCCCTCATACATGCGGGGTGGTGTTGTGGCATGTCCGAAGAGGCGGCACGCGTCTCCGGTGCGTGGCCTCCCTCACGGACGGCGCCGCCGGCGGCACCTCGAGGGGGGAAACTGCCGCGTCAGTTCTACACGGAGTGGATGTAGCTGTGGTTTCGGCCCGGATGTTGCTCCCGGGTGTCCCTATGGGCCGACCTGACACAACCGGGTGGAGAGCTCCACTGGTCAAAGCCCGTCCGTGGGAAGTCAAAGGGCTAGATCTCGTGGTCAACCGCTCCAGGGTTAGGCGGGACGGGGGCCCTCGGGGGTAGCAATGCCACCGGAGCGTCGTACCGGGCCCTCATACATGCGGGGTGGTGTTGTGGCATGTCCGAAGAGGCGGCACGCGTCTCCGGTGCGTGGCCTCCCTCACGGACGGCGCCGCCGGCGGCACCTCGAGGGGGGAAACTGCCGCGTCGGTTCTACACGGAGTGGATGTAGCTGTGGTTTTGGCCCGGATGTTGCTCCCGGGTGTCCCTATGGGCCGACCTGACACAACCGGGTGGAGAGCTCCACTGGTCAAAGCCCGTCCGTGGGAAGTCAAAGGGCTAGATCTCGTGGTCAACCGCTCCATGGTTAGGCGGGACGGGGGCCCTGGGGGGTAGCAATGCCACCGGAGCGTCGTACCGGGCCCTCATACATGCGGGGTGGTGTTCTGGCATGTCCGAAGAGGCGGCACGCATCACGGACGGCGCCGCCCCGGCACCTGGAGGGGGGAAACGACGCGTCGGTCCCTCATTTTAGATGTTAATGAAACTTTTCAATGTGTATGAAAATAATATACACTAAAAATATATTTGAAGACAGTTAATAATATTTTAAAAAAAATGTTAAACATGTATAGAAGTTGTTGCAAAAAAAAATGCCACGTGGCACCTTCACCTTCCCTCTGTGTGGTTCCGGGAGAGGAGAGGGCCGAGCAGCGTTAAGAAAACATTAAAAAAGCATATGAAATAATAATACATAAAAAATATAAAAATATAACTTATGACTATAAAACATCAAAAATTTATATGAAATAAAAAAACAGAAAGAAGAAAAAATATAAGCTATTAAAAACATTAAAAAAATAAAAAAATAACTATGCCTACGGCTAAGCCGTCGGCATAGGTGCCACGTGGCATCGCTACCTATGCCGACGGCTTAGCCGTCGGCATAGTTCGACCTTATCCTCAGCCGGTCGACCGTCAACCACTCATTCGCCCCGACCCGCTGCTCGACCCGCGCCGCCGCCAGCTCGACCCGCGCCGCCGCCGCCGCTCCCAGTCGCCCGCGTCGCTCCCGCCGGCCGCCCGCCGCCGCTCCACCCGCGCCACCATCTTCCCTCGCCCCTCCCCCCTCCCCGCCTACATCCCCGCCCCCTTCTCGCGCCGCCGCCGCCGCCACGCCGTCGCCAGCTCTTCTTCGCGCCGCCGTGACCACCCTCCTCTCCGCCCCCTCACTCCACCACCACCCCCGTCCCTCCGCCACCTCTCGCCAGCGCCGTCCACACCCGTCCCCGACCCCGCGCCCTCCCTGTCCAGCTGCACCGACCGGCGCCGTCCACCCTGCCCTGCTGCGCCCCTCCGCCGACGCCCTGCTACGCCCCGGCCGGCCCCGTCCACCCTTCCCCGGCGGCTGCCCCCCGGCCTCCCTGCTGCCCGCTGCACCGGCGCGGCCAAGGTGAGAATTTTTTTTAATTTTTTTGCATTTTGTTACTGTTTTTTTTGCATAGATGGACATGTGATGAATGGATATATGCATGCATGTACAGATTGATGGTGAAGTTTGTGATAGATGGATGCATTGATGGATATTGCTCAATTTTGTGAATTTGGACACTTAGATATTGCTCAAGTTTTTCAATATGTGCATGTAAAGAGATGAGCGAGGGAAGATAATGGAGTATGAACGAGCTCCGTTTGTTTTTTATAAGAGAGAAAGAATGGGGGAGAGAGGGAATGGAGTAGGAATGGGTTTAGAGTTTTTTTTACAATTTGACATGTTGTTTCATGTTCATTCATAATGTTGTGCCAATGCTTAATGTGAGGTGATGACCTAAATTTTCATCACTCGGTGGAATTAACAGGATTTGTGGTGTTCCATCTTCATGGAGTGATCATCCACGTTGGAGGTGTTTGTCCACGATCGTCCCTCCTTTGATCGACTACATCCTCTACATCGGAGGGTGAGCAACAATTCCATGACCTCGTCCACTTTTTTCCATGTCACTAGATTGAATTTTCACATCAAATCGCGTAACCTAGGTCTCCCGTCCGAAAGGGTTGCATCGATAAATATGCATTCAATTGCATATTTATCACCACAGCTCTTTCGGATTGTCCAGCGCTTTCCACGGACAGCCCGAGGATGTGTAGATTGGGTACGTTGTTCATGCTCTACCCCGTTCCGAGACAGGATTTCAGCGGCCCCTCCCCGTTGTTCTCCGGATGCACATTCTCTCGGCATTTTGCCGAGACGTGTATTTGGAGAACAGCGGGGAGGTGCTGCCGAAATTTTGTCTCGGAATGGGGTAGAGCATGGACCGTACTCAATCTACACATTCTCGGGTGGGATTAGGACCCATCTTTACCTATTAGAGATGTAGGTGGATTACTCGTCAACCTTGTAAAAAATAAAATATTGATGTGGGTAATTTAAATGAATCATTAATTTTGTTGTGTGGCTTCCAATAAAGCAGAGATGGCAGATAATCAGTGGATGTATAGTGGGTTTTTCCGTCGGAATCAAGTAACAACAGAGTGGGTCGAGAAAACTGATGTGTTTTTGAAAGAGATATTCCGTAGTCCAATGAGGATGGTGCCAGAATGCCCGTGTGCCAGATGTAAGAGACGTATCCGCAGAGATAAGAGTGAGATGACTAAGCACCTTTGCACGCATGGATTTAGGCCCAACTTTAATATGCCGATAAACTTTGCCCAGCGGGACCGTGGTAGAGAGGATGTGATACGACAACGCGTCGCTGGTTATGAGGACGATGGGGTTAGAGACATGCTAGATGATGTCTTTGCTGCACAGCCGACACCTCCGTCACATTCAGCGAATGAACCGGAGGAGCCGGAGGAAACCGCAAAGGCCTTCCTGGAAATCTTGGCCTCGTCAAAGAAACCTCTCTATGAGGGTGCCAAGCTGTCTGTGCTGGATGCCATCTCGCAACTGGTGGAAGTGAAGGCTGAGTACGGCTGTAGCCGAGGTTGCTTCGAAGCATTTCTGGGAGTATGGGCTAACAGCCTGCCCGAGGGCCATGAACTGCCGAAAACCCTGTACGGTACGAAGAAAATCATGAAGGCGCTCTCCATGGACTATGAGAAAATACATGTTTGCCCAAAGAATTGCCTTTTGTTTAGGCATGAGTATGCGGATGACAACTACTGTAGGAAGTGCGGTTCCTCTCGGTATATTGAGGTGGTCGATAAGCATGGTCAGAAGCGGCAGCTAAAAATCCCTGTGAAGGTTCTTCGGTATCTTGATTTTATAAAAAGACTGCAATGCCTTTGCATCACCGAGGAGTCTGCCAAAATGATGAAGTGGCACAAGGAAGGGAAAAGGTACAATCCAAAAAAAATTGTACATACATCAGAAGGTGAAGCATGGAAGTCATTCGATATAAAGTACCCGGAGGAAGCAGCCGAGGCTGGGAATGTCAGAATTGCTATAACAGGTGATGGGTTCAATCCATATGGTATGTCGTCTAATCCATACAGCTGCTGGCCCATATTTGTTATTCCGCTCAATCTCCCTCCCGGCGCCATAATGCAACGCAAGACCATGTTCCTGTCGCTTATAATTCCGGGGCCTGAATATCCAGGGAAGAATTTGAGTGTGTTTATGCAGCCGTTGGTGGATGATTTGCACCATTCTTGGTACTTCCCGAGGTTGACATACGACCGGCATCTGCAGAAAAATTTCTTGATGAAAGTTTGGCTACAGTATTGCATGCATGACTTTCCCGGCTATGCCCTGTTCTGCGGATGGTGTACAAGTGGAAAGATGCCTTGCCCAGTGTGCATGCAGGCCTTGATTTTCATTTGGCTGAAGAAGGGTGGCAAGTATGTTGCCTTTGACCAGCATCGACAATTCCTCCCTCCAGACCATCCTGATAGGGAAGACAAGAAGAACTTCACAAAAGGCAAAGTTGTCCATGAAGTAAACGAGATTCCAACGTTTTCTGGTGCGGATGTGCTTGCTCAGCTCAAAGCTCTTAAGCCTGCCGGTGAAGGGAAAGGCAAAGGCAAAGGCAAAGGAAAAGGCATCGGTAAAGGGAAAAAATGTTTTGAAGGATATGGTGAGACGCACAACTGGACTCACATTACCCCCTTCACGCAGCTTCCCTATTTTAAGGACCTCAAACTTCCATACAACATCGACGTGATGCACACCGAAAAGAATGTCGCAGAGTCCCTTTTTAACACGATCCTCAACATTCCTGATAAGACAAAGGATAATGTTAATGCTAGAGTCGATCAACAGAATATTTGTGATAGACCACGTCTTCACATGCAACCTCCCACGGGCAGTCGAAAATCTTGGTTCAAGCCAGATGCTGACTTCGTACTTAAAAAGGATCATAAGATGGAGGCATTCAAGTGGCTGAAACACGTCGTGAAGTTCACTGATGGTTATGCGTCGAATATAAGTAAGGGGGTCAATCTTTCAACGGGCAGAGTGACCGGGCTAAAGAGTCATGACTATCATGTATGGATTGAGCGGATTATGCCGGTGATGGTTCGGGGCTATGTTCCCGAGCGTGTCTGGCGTGTGCTTGCGGAGTTAAGCCATTTCTTCCGAACTCTTTGTGCTAAAGAAGTATGTCCTGAGAAGATAAAAGAAATGCATAAGAAGGCACCGGAGTTGATATGCAAGCTAGAGAAGATTTTCCCGCCAGGCTTCTTTACTCCGATGACACATCTCATTTTGCACCTTGCGAACGAGGTATTGTTGGGGGGCCCTGTGCAGTATCGTTGGCAGTACGGCCCTGAGAGACAGAACAAGCATCTGAGACAGAAATGTGGAAACAAAGCTAAGATTGAAGCTTCCATAGCTGAGGCAGTTATCCTAGAGGAGGTGGCAGACCTCAGGACAGCCTACTATCCGGACCATGTTCCCACGTTGCACAATAAGGTGTCTCGATACAATACAGAAGAACCCAAGTATAAACCCAAGTTGCCTCTATTCACCGGGCAAGGTGGCAGGGCTGGATGCTCGACATCTTATGTCATGCCACGAGATGAGTGGGAGGATGTCATGTTCTATATCTTGCACAACATCAAGGAAGTTGAGGATGAGTGGATGAGGTAATACCTTTGCACCATTCTTTTAGTCAATTCGTTATGTTCACTTTGCCTAGTTCTTATACCGCTTTTCTTATTGTAGTCGATTCGTTGAGGAAGAATGGATAGGAATACTGCCTCCTACTGAAGCGGAGGCACTTGCTCTTCTCCGAAAGGGTGCTGATGGAAGGAAAAATTTCGTTGCGTGGTTCATGGAGAAAGTAATATTTCACACTTCCCTATTACCCATTTCACACTTCCAATTAAACTCATGCACCCTATAATTTCAATTAAACTTGTAGGGAAATGATCCGAACGAATCAATGGATGAAGAATTGAGATGGGTTTCCATGGGTTTTGACCCTACCGTCATGACATGCCAAAAGTATGATGTGAATGGGTATCGCTTCCATACAGAGGAGCACCAGAACAGTCGGCCTGATCCCAAAACCATAAATACCGGAGTCTTCACCGAAGTAGATAATAATGTAGATTACTACGGAAGGGTAGGAAAAATATACGAGCTTACATTCAAATGTGGCGTAAACACCTAAGTCTCACTGTGTTCAAATGCCGATGGTTCGACCCCAAAAAGGGTCTGAGACATACGCCTTCTGTTGGTTTAGTTGAAGTTAAACCATCAACCGTCTATGCCGGAGCTGATCTCTTTATCGCCGCTACCCAGGCCACACAAGTATATTATCTGCCTTACCCATGCCAGAAAGAGTACCTAAAGGGTTGGGAAGTTGTGTTCAAGGTGTCGCCACATGGTAAGCTACCGGACCCGAACGATGATGATTACTACAATATAAACCCATGACATACGAGGGAGTGTTTTTTCAAGAGGAACATGATGACGTGGTCCGAAACAAGGAGGATGATGACTTGGGTTATGTTGACCTTGACCCAAACGACGACGGCGCCCGGATTGATGGTGAGGCAGTTGTGAATCAAAGAGACATAATTATGCTTGAAAAGTTAAATGAAGACGCTGACACTGACGATGAGGAAGAGCCTCCACCTCCGTCAGACAACGAAGAAGATATGCGGGATAGTGATGATGAGACCGGTCGACAAATAGATTACAATAGTGATGATTCATATGGGTTCTAGAAAATGTATGTTCTTTTAATAATGTTCTCTTCCGTTATTAATGTCTTTCCTGTATGTTTGTTTTTTTATATCCTTACTAATTGTTTATTCTCTTCTCAATGCAGGTTTGCTAATCATGGGCAAGTCCAGCGGTGCCAGTTTCCTCAATAAACTCAAAGGAGGACTTACTCGGAGTGGACGAGCCCACAAGGTTCCCTCCCGACTACGCGAGGATGGCACCTCACAGGGAGGTGGAGGGGTCGGGGGAGGAGACCCTAGAGGAGGAGGGGGTGGGGGGAGAGCCCCTAGAGGACGAGGAGGTGCGGGGAGAGGCAACCGGGCCAAAAAACTCCGGGCCGTGTCCGAAATAGGAGGGTCTTCTTCGATGCCCTCCTATGCTGATGCAGCTTCTGAGTCTGAGGAGGAGGAGTATATTCCTGAGGTCGAGGAGGAGGAGGCCGAGGAGGAGGAGGCTGAGGAGGAGGAGGCCGAGGAGGGCGAGGAGGGTGGAGGGGAGGTTGACCCCGAGTTGTGGGGTGACTTGCCATCGGGTGCTCCGCAGGGGTGGCTGCGTGGTAATGCCGGAGTACCTACACCACCTTCTATCGAGGCGCACAAGTGGCTCATTGAACCTGCGGGGACAGAGTAAGTGCATCTCAATCATACTTTCAACACATGACAACATTTTTTTATTGTACACATGGCAACCCTTTGATTCTTTTGCAGTAACTGGATCCTTCACGGAAAGGGCCATAAACCGAACGGCCTTCTCATTGTCCCGTTGAAGCAGTTTTGGCCTGGCCTATTCTGCCCGCGGCCAGACAGGGACCCACAGCTGCGTGTTTTGGCCACAAGTTGGGCCCACTATGAGGCTTGCAGCAACGCGGAGTACGGGACGGCCGCTAAGGCCGTGATCACCAAATTTTGGGTAAGTTCCCTTTTGAATCACTTGTCTTTAGTTTCGTTCATAGTTTATCATTGAATCACTCAACTCATGCCTTGTTTGCTTCTGGTTTATGCATGATTGCAACAACTCTATAGAGTTCTTGACGAGCACAAGGCCAGAGCCGACGTGGTCTTACTTGCGTCTACAAAGAAGAAAGCTCGTCAGTTGCAGTACGAGGTGCGTTGGGTTGCCGTCTCACAGTACTACCACATCTACCTGCAACAAAAGATGACCAAAACTCAAGCACAGAGGCAAAAAATTACCATGAGCAGGGAGCAGTTCATGATGGTAACTATTACTGACTTTTCATTGTTTCAAGGAGTCAACTATATGTTTCGTGCTCACATGTCATGCTTCCAAAATTTGCATAGGTTGTTCCTCGTTGGTGCTATGGAAGGCATGACGGATGGGCGTGTTTGGTGGATAGGTGGGTCGGTGACGATCCAGAGTTTGTTTCCAAGACCATCAAGGCCCGGGCTAACCGTGGAAAAGACGGGACACACGGCCAAGGAAACAGGAACCACTGGGGCTTCAAGGCCATGAAGGTATATCTATATGAAAGATGCATTTTGGTTCTTCTTTACCGTCATGTTCTTATGTATGGCTAACTTCTGTTTGACGTTGCAGGAGGACAAGTTGCAGAGGCCGCTCTCAGACATGGAGTCGTGGAAGCTGGCCCGCGAGCGGAGTGATCGCAAGGAGGGCGAGAGCCAGTACTACGGCAAGACCGAGCAACACCTGGAGTCTTACACTCAGAACTATCAGAAGTTGCATCCGGATGTTCCCGTTCCTGAGGTCGCCCAGTCTCAGATCGACGACACGGCGGTGGTGGCCATCCAGGGTAAGTCCCATGGCCGGTATCCGTGTTTCGATGGCTTGATCACTCCGTCGATCTCGTACACACGGCTTCAAGCTACCAACCCGAGCCCGTTAGAGAGTACGGGGCGTTCGCAGCCTCCCTTAGTCCGCCAACGTGCTGTAAGTACTTCCCCTTATCTTCTTTGTCTCTATCTTTCTTAGTTTATTTTCATCACTGCCCACTTAGAAACAACCTCAATTTTGTAGGCATATCAGGCCTTTCTTGAGCATAGGCATATTGAGGTGAGGGAGTACTTGCAACGAGTGAAGGCAAACGATGATTACAACCGTCAAGTGATGGCGGTTAGTTTTGCCCTCTTAAACCAAGCTCAAATTTGCACTTTCATTCCTTCTGACTTTGTTGATCATGGCTTGTTTCTAAGTGGACTTGTTTAACTAACATCCAGGCTATGTTGGCGTCTTGGACTAACTGCACGGAGCCACCACAAGTTGGACCCCCACCACCACCTGCGGGAGACGCCCCACACATTCCCACGTTCGAGGAATGGCTGGCACTAGGCGGTGATACTCCGGTTAGTAAATTTGCCTAACTAATGAGAAACTAGTTCTCGTTCATTCAACACTATCATGTCATATTTACCGTTAGAAACTTCTTTCAAACATGTAAGGGACCGGTGGCTCGACTCCTGCTCCGTCGACCCCAGTCACTCCGATCTGGCAGAGTGATGGTGGTCGCGGTGGCGGTTTTGGCGGAGGAGGACTTGGCGGTGGCGGTTTTGGCGGAGGTGGACTTGGTGGTGGTTTTGGCGGAGGTGGACTTGGCGGAGGTGGTGGTTTTGGCGGAGGTGGACTCGGTGGTGGTGGTGGTTTTGGCGGAGGTGGACTCGGTGGTGCTTGATGTCGATGATGATTCCGTGTATGCGGCCGTTGTGCCATGTCTTTCATGTTTCAACTTTTATGATGTTTCATGTCTTGCACTACTTATGTTCGTGGACTTTCGCCGGTGATGATCTTTAGACGATGAACTTGACTATGTTTAAATGATGTTGATGAACTGTCATATTTCATATTATTCTGTTTTGAAATGTTGTCAAATGAATTGGAAAAGAGAAAACAGGAAAAACAAAAAAAATAAAAAAAACTATGCCTACGGCAAAGCCGTCGGCATAGATAAGCTCAGGAGCCACCAGGAGGTGACACGTGGCAGGGCTATGCCTACGGCAAAGCCGTCGGCATAGATTTATATCTATGCCGACGGCTTTGCCGTAGGCATAGCCCTGCCGCCAGGTTAAACCAGGAGGCGACACGTGGCAAAGATATGCCTACGGCAAAGCCGTCGGCAAAGCCGTAGGCATATCTTTGCCACGTGTCGCCTCCTGAGCCGCCAGCAGTTTTGACAGCGCCGTCCGTGGCCGTCAGACGGAAAACTACGCCGACGGCTAAACTATGCCGACGGCTGCGCCAGGGCCGTCGGCATAGCCCCCTATGCCGACGGCATTATTATGCCGACGGTCTGACAGGAGTACGCTAACGTGATCTACACTGATGGCACTATGCCGACGGCTTAGGGGCCTATGCCGACAGCCCCTGGCCGTAGGCATAGACCGCGAGTCCGGTAGTGCATGTCACTTAGAGCCTTCATAAAAGTAGACTTATACAATAAGTTGGCTATAAATTGACTACAAGGTTGGCTATAGTATTAAATGCTTGCATCTAGAGAAGGTAGAAAGAACCAACGTAATTGGATGAGAGAAAGCAACGCCAGTCTATAGCTAGCACACGGGCTGCGTGCGGGCTGTTACTTCTTGTTCCTTGCGCTGCAGCCGGGCTGTATGCGAAGCGCCCGTTCCCTTCTCTCTCTTCCCTTCTCTTCCCTCCAGCTAAGATTTCAATAACGTGGAATAGCTTATAGCCAGCTGACTAGGACCTATTGTACTTGCTCTTATAAGCCCGCGGGCCCACGGAGGCGACGAGACGCGGGCAACGTGCCGCGGTGTATGGTGACCGGCGAGAAGACTTCGCCTCGGTCCGGCCAAAAAAGGGAAATCGACGGACGCGACCACGCGGCGAGTAATGTCCCGGTCGCCCCGGTCGCCGCGCAAAGGCGTGGACGGCGAGTGCGCTAGCGGACGGTGACGTGGTGACCGGTGAGAGGGAGGAGAGAGCCTTGCGTGTCACCCGTCGTTGGATAGGCCCGGCCGTGGACGGCCAGCTCAGGTCAGGTCAGGTCGGCCGCGACGTAGATGACTGCACAAATTTTAACGTGGGGATGAATTGATGGAGCACAAAAACTCCAGCCCCATGCAGAGAAGTTGACAAATGACAAGCAAGTAAGGACGATGATCGTGCCTGCCAGTATCACAGCGGTTCTTGCTTGTGTCCACTTCACGCTACATTGCAGCAGATGGTCCAACAATAATGCTTTCACGAAGAATGTTCTTGTCAGCAAGTAGGAGTAGATACTCACTGGAACGTCCATTTGCCACGATCGACTAGCAGCTTCGCCAAACTGTACTAGTGCATGCATGGATCCACCGTGCTCTTCGTCGTGCACCGAGATGGATTCAGATGCCTTTTTCTTGTTTATTATAGTTCGAATTTGAAGATGTTTTGGGACGTGTTTGTATTATATGCTCGCTTGATCTGTGAGCTTCAGATGCCTTTCTCTTTGGTCCCGTTCTCTTTCCGCTACAAAATCAGTGGGTGATGGCCCCTCTTCCCTACCGGTCCACCCCACGTTATCGGAATCGAATCCTTCGTGAAGCTCCTTATGCTCCCAGGAATAAAAAGGCTCAGCCCAGGAAAGAGGGCTTGCAAAACCTAGATTCCTCTACTTACCGCGTGTTCTATGGTAGCTGGAAGGAACAGAGTCTGGGACAAGTCTCCTTCAGAAAGCACCATGTAGAACTGAATACTTAGAGTGTGTTTCAAGGTCAGCTGGGACAGAGCCGGCCTGGGACAAGCGCCTTGAGAAAGTGCTAGGCACAACCCCATGCTTTGGTCAAGAGGGAACGGCAAGCAAGCCAATGACGCATACCACAGGTACCCGTCCTTCTCTCTCAAGACCGGCTTAGGCCAACTCCAATGCGCGAGTCGCGACCCCAAACGTAGGACGGGTTCGTCCACTTTTCATCCGTTTGGGGCAAGAAAACAGACATGCCCGTCTACACTCGCATCCCAAATGGTGCGTCTGTTTTGGACTTGCATTTGGGCAAAAAAATAATGCCAAATAGACTAGCAAATAATAAGAACTCATAAATATAAACATTAAAAGGCCAGGCGGCCGCAACACCCAAGTTCACTATAGTTCATAATTAAACTAAAACTTGACAAAAATGGCCGCCGCCGTCGCAAGTGAGGCCACCGTCGTCTCCAGAAGCCGCCCTTCTACGCGTCGTTGTCGCCGGCGAGGTCGACGTAGGGAGGTGGTTGCCAAAGTGGGCTGGCGGCCCCTACCAGATCGGAGGCGCCGGCGGCGCCTTCACAACCTCCTCCCGCTCCGCCGACCGCAGTGGCGTGGCTGACCATGTGCCGACTCCCACCGAGTCGGCCATTGCCACCGCCGTAGATGGACCTTTGGAGTTTGCAGACATGAGAGGGATGATGAGCATCCTCAAAGCCAGGGGGCTGCTGCATGTAGACATCTTCGGCCAAAAATCCGTGAGGAAAAGCATTACTCACATCAATCTGTCGAAGACACCACCCGCGGGAGACGGCGAGAGAGAGGACCAGACGAACCGTGGTAGGCTTCACCACGGGGCTGTAAGTATCTCCATAGTCTATCCCTTGCTGTTGAGTAACCGCGAGCAACGAGGCGAGCTTTGTGCTTGTCAACAGAACCATCCAGACGATGTTTGGTCTTAAAGATCCACTTGCAACCCACAATATTAACACCAGGAGGGCGAGGCACCAACACCCATGTGTTTGTGTGACGAAGGGCAGCAAATTCCTCAGACATGGCGACATGCCAAGCCGGTTCACCAAGAGCATCACGATGAGAAGTGGGTGCGGCGAAGAACACCGACGAGTGTCGTAACGCACCGTACCATCCGTGTATGTCTTGGCCTTACGCGTATGATCGCGGTGACGGGTGAGCATAGTGTGCCCGGTAGCTGCATCGCCGGTAGAAGGTGGCGGCGACGAAGGAGACCCGGCCGGTGGTGTCGCGGCTGAACGATCGTCAGCAACAGGCGACACGGGCCAGGGTGACGCGTCGGACTGGGCCGAAACAGGCGACGAGGGAGATCCAGGCGGAGATGGCAGCCCAACGGACGCGGATGGCGACTCGACGACAACCGAAGTAGGCGAGGTGGGCTGGGCTGACCCAGGCGAGGTGGGGGACACAGCGGGCGACCCAGTCGTGCCCGCGGTCGCGCCAGCGGGCGAGGCCGACGAGGCTACCTCGGGAGGCATAGCATGCACGTCGATCGCGCCGGTGGATACAGGTGCGGCGACGGGTTCCTGGGAAGAAATTAGAGCAACATCTGCAGAAAACAAGTCAGGTAACAAATATGACAGGTCGTATTTCCGCACATGGACATCCGAAACCGGTTCATTAGATGGAAAAGTGAGAGCATGCTCAATGGAGGCAATGTCAACCGAGACACCCGGGCTGGAGTAAGGGAAAACTAACTCGTCAAAAACAACATCACGAGAGATGTAGATCCTACCCGAGGTGCGATCAAGACACTTATAGCCCTTATGCAGAGGGCTATAGCCAAGGAAGACACACATCTTGGAACGGAACTCCAGCTTGTGAGATTTATACTTGCGGAGACTAGGCCAGCAAGCACACCCAAAAATCCTGAGAGAGGAATAATTGGGTTGAACATGAAATAGGCGAAACAGAGGCGTGTCTTTGTTGAGAACCGGAGTGGGCATACGGTTGATGAGATAACACGCCGTAAGAAAGGCCTCATCCCAAAACCGGAGTGAGAGAGATGAGTGTGCCAGTAAGGCAAGGCCGGTCTCAACCAAATGACGGTGTTTGCGCTCGGCAATACCGTTCTGCTGAGATGTATGTGGACACAACATACGGTGAGAGATGCCCGTGTGTTGAAAATAGCGATGGAGCTTGTGGTATTCACCACCCCAGTCGGACTGAACAGCCTTGATTTTGCAATCCAAGAGGCGTTCGACATGAGTCTGAAAGTTATAGAAGACTTGCTGAACATCAGACTTATGTTTAAGCAAATAAATCCAAGTGAAGCGCGTGTAATCATCAAAAAAACTGACATAATACTTGTACCCCCCCCCCCCCGAAGATGCAATAGTGGGACCCCAAACATCTGAATGTATTAATTCAAGAGGTACAGTAGTGACATGATAAGACGTGGAATACGGTAGCTGATGACTCTTAGCACGCTGACATGCATCACACACTAATGGTGAAGTATTTGAACTAGAGCAGGGAAGATCATGACTCCGAACAATGGTGGTGACCACATTATTGGTAGGGTGACCTAGACGTTGATGCCATTGCGACGACGAAACATGGACACTGGATGAAGCATGGTGAGATGACGAAGCACGAGTAAAGGGAATCAGATATACCCCCCCCCCCTCGACTGCTACCTTGAAGAATGACGCGCCTGGTTGCTTTGTCCTTAACAAAGAAAAAATGACGGTGAAATTCAACAAACACGTCATTATCACAAACAAGTCGATAGACAGAAAGAAGATGCTCTCTAATGTGTGGAACATGAAGAATGTTGCGCAGTTTGAGAGATGAACCGGGTAAACGGGAATGACCAATGTGTGAAATAGACAAACCTGCACCATTGGCCACCTGAACCTGGTCCTTGCCATCATAGCGCTCATGAACCTAGAGGCGTTCAAGATCACTCGTCAGGTGATCCGTAGCCCCGGTGTCCAGCACCCAAGGATAGTCGACGGTGTTGATGGAGGCCGAGTTGGCGGAGCGAGAGTTGTGGTCCTGGTCATAACGCTTGCGGCAATCATCGGCCTCATGCCCCCAGTTTTTGCAAATTTGACACCGGGGGCGCCAACGGTTGTTGCGACGGCCACCACCATCGTTGTTGCCACCATTACCCCCGCCACCTTGCCGACCATTGCCGGCGTAGGAGGAGTTGTGGTCGCAGCCACCGTTGGGGCCGCCGTTGTCGCCTTGACGACCTTGCCTGGGCTGGCCGTTGCCATCGGCCGGGCGACCCCCACCCTGGGAGGGGTAGGGCTCCGAGTAGGGAGCGCGTCCGCCATGTCTGGAGGGGCCAGAGCGAGTCACGGCGTTAGCCGAGGAAGTCCACCCTTCCACCGCACTTTGCTGTGCCTGCAGCGCCTCGAAGGATAGAACCAATGAGTAAAAGTTGGAGTAGGGCATGGGTGCGTTACTCACACCCAAGGAGGCGGCGATGGAGTTGTAGGCGGAGCTGAGGCCGGTGAGGATGTGATCGATAAGCTCATCATCGCGGATCGGGGAGCCGGCGGCGGCCATAGTGTCGGCAAGCGCCTTCATCTTGTGCATGTATTCCGCGGCGGAGAGATCGTCCTTCCTCAGCGACTGAAGTTGCCGCCGGATGTGACGGACATTGGCGCGGCTCTGGGCGCCGAACATGGCGGCGACGGCTGTCCACACCGCATGCACCGACTCGCAGCCAATGAGTTGGCATGCAATATCCTCGTCCATGGAGGTGAGAAGGATCCCCTTGACGCGCTGATCTTGAACCCACCATTGGTGGTACTCCGGGTTGTCGACCGCGGTAGCAGCGTTGCCGGTGCCGACAACGAGTGTTTTGGCCGGTGCCGCCTTGGTGCCATTGAGGTGTCCGTGGAGGTTGGCACCGGCAAGGACAGTGCTGGTGATGCCTCCCCAAAGCATGAAGTTGTGGCGACCGAGGCGGACGGAGATCGGCGGGACGGTGAGCGCGGCGGGGATCGTGGCGACTGGGGACGAGATGAGGGCACCGGCAGTTTGGCCGGTGGAGAGGGCGGAAGACGACATCGCTGCGGCGGTGTGGAGAAGAATGTCACGCGGCGGCGGCGCGGAAGATGACACGCGCGGGAGCAGCGATCGGAAGCGGCACAGCGTAAAGGCAAAGCTAGCTAGCTAGCTAGCAAGCAGCTGGATGGATTCCTCTCGTACGTGAAGCAGCAAGCGGAAGCGGCGGCTACGCAGAGAGAGGATCGGGCCCGAGGGACCTGCGGCGGCGGCCTGACCTAGCTGATACCAAGGTGAAATACAGGGTTTAGGGTTTTGCGTGGGTGGCTAACATCCAGCCTCACGTCTCAATATATAGATGATCAAAATACAATTACATACGTATACAAATACGTGTACATATACAATATGCTAGACCCTATTTTACATAGCGTTCAAGCAACTAGTGAACCATTTGTTTTACGGGCTCGGATGGAGTAAGTAGTTCTTCTTTTTTTGGCTTGAAACGGACCATAAACTTTGTCTCAGTCATAACTCAAGAGAGGAGAAGATAGTTATACAACCCTTATTACATGAAACCATTACTCTACCACTATGATATGACCCAAAAAAATTCACCCGCCATAACCCAAAATCTTACTTCCCTCTTGATGCCGTTGAAGATGATCAGAGGTGGGGTGGATTTGTGGCGCAAGACCAGCACATTCTTCTCATTCAAAATAGTCCATCCAACGAGCATGGTGAGGGAGGCTATAGTACTCCTATTGGGAATGTTGTCACTTGCCATGTTTCTCTACCATTAGTTGAGCGGGTGCTCCGCTACCCAAGATGATGTGTCAATAGCATGGAGCCCCAACCACTTCTGACCAAGTTCCAAATCAGGACAGGGAAGCGGCATTTGTCGTAAAGATGTGCACCACTTTCTTGCACTTGTTGGCAAAGCGGGTAGAAGCCAGAGTTTTGGCAACCATGTCTGGCTAATCAACTAGTCCTGCAAATACAGTCTTTGGTAGCGAGCCAAGCAAAGAATTTTGCCTTAGGAAGAGCCCAAGGCGCTCAAATGGTGCATCGGAGGGTTGTGCTAGTTGACCCAATGAATTGTACTTTATAGTCCGAAGACGAAGAGTAGTGACCACTTGCCGTGTGATTCCAAATAATGTTATCCTGCTCATCTCCCTCAGTTGGACCTCATGAAGGCACGTCCAGTGTTTCACAAATTCCCCAAAATGCTCAATGGAAGTGAATTTCGTAAGGATGATCTTCGTAATCCAAGCATTCTCCGTCAATGCTTCTTTCACTTTCCAATTTTTTCGTGAAGAGCCTATGTAAACTATGGGTGCGAAGTCCATTGGTTTGTTGTCATTGAGCCAAGGGGAGCCCCAAAAGGGGGCACGATCACCGTTTCCAATGGTGGTGGCGACAGAAGCGTAGAAGAGATCGAAGTCCAACTTATCACATGGGTTTCCCATCCCCACTCAAAGCTTGCTATGCTCTTCCGATTCGTACCATAGCCAACGCAAGCATAAGGCACCCGCGAAATTCTTGAGGTGAAGTACCCCACAGCCTCCAAGATCCCTCGGCCAGCAGACGGTGGGCCAATTAACTTTGCACCTGGCTCTGGTAACCTTGTCGGTCCCCGACCAAAGAAAGTCCCTCTCAAACTTATTGATGCTCTTGACGACGGACGATGGAATAATGAGGGGTTTTGTATGGTAGATCACTTGCGAGGTGAGTACCGCTTTGACAAGGCTGCTCCGGCCCTTGGTGGTAACATTTTGACTATCCCAAGGGACAAGCTTGGCAGCCACGTTGTCTTCAAGGAATTCAAAGTCGGACCTCTTTGAGTTGCCAAATTGATAGCAGGAGGCCAAGGTATCCCATGGGAAAGGAAGCACGAGCCACCGGTAAATTGTGGAGGATGCTCTCAGGGTTACGGTTTGAACACCGAATGGGAAGAAAATAACTTTTTTGGAAGTTGGTTTCCAATCCCGTCACCTCACCAAAATAGCCCAAAATGTGAGTAAAGTTGTCAATATCTTTCTTTATGGGGCCCCATAAAACCACCGCATCATCGGCACCGAGAGAAGTTCCGCAAGAGGCTCCACACCTCTTATCTTGTGCAACGAGCCATGTATCATGGCCGAGTCAAACAAATGTTGTAGCGGATCAATGGCAATGATGAATAGGAGGGGGGAGAGGGGGTCCCCTTGTCGAAGGCCCTTCCCATGCTTGATGGGAGGGCCGGCTACACCATTGAGGAGGATCCGTGAGGTGGAAGTGCAAAACAAAGCGGCGATACACTCATGAAATTTTCTTGGGAAGCCTCTTCGCTGTAGGAGATCAAGAATGTAGTCCCAACACACTCGAGTCTAAGGTTTTGTGGATGTCAAGATTGAAAAGGAGCCATGGAGTCTTGTTCTTATGTAGGCCGTACGCAAGGTCATCCATAAAATTGTCATGAATACTACGCTTCTTGATGAACACACTTTGGGCCTTGGAAACAAGCGTGTTCATGTGCGGTGCAAGATGGATGTCAATCATTTTGGCGATAATCTTAGCAATAGCATGGATAAGGCTAATCGGTCTATAGTCCCCAATTCCCTCGGTACCATCTTTCTTGGGGAGGAGCACAACATTCCCGGAGTTAAGCCATTGGGGGTTGGCAAATGTAGGTTGCCAAAATTGTGGATAGCTTGCATGCCGTCCTCCTAAATGATGTCCAAACACTTCTTGAAGAACAATCCGGTGAAGCCATCTAGGCATGTGGCTTTGTCTTTGGGCATTTGATTGATGGCATTGCACACCTCATCCACTGTAAAAGGGTGCCAATTATTGAGGTCACCTCCCTTAAAGTGCATTTCATCCCAATTAAGGTCTTTTATCCTAGTAGTTGCCTTTCCCATGACATGCGAGAATGTTCATGAATAATCTCCTCTTTTTTCTCATGCTCCATGACCCAACCATTATTATGCTTTAGTCGGTGTATATGATTTTTTGGTCGATGATTTAAATGGCTTCGTCTTGTCATCGATAAGGATATGACGAGAAAGGGTAGCATGAAGGTGTGTTTTTTGTGTTATAACACATTATTGTTTCAGCTAAGAGAGTTGGAATAAGAGGCCATGAAGTGGCTGAAAAGATGAAAGTAGTTTTTAAATATTGGAATGAGGTTATCCGAGACCCGTGAAATAATTCCCTGACAAGGTGTAGGATGGTAACTTGCTAGAGCAACTGGTAGAAAATTATGAAAGATGTTGCAAATTTTGGACATATTTTATCATTGGTTTATTTACTGATTGATAGTGCTAGTCATTATATAGCCCACAGTGGAATGAAACACTTGTCTTTCACAATCAGTTCTTACCCATGTCCAATGTGGCAGGTTGTAGGGGGCTTCATATCAAGTGGAATTGGAGTGATGTGGGCCGCTGAGGCATCCTGGCAAGCTCATTGCCTGAAAGTGGAGCTCGTACTATACACCTTGACCCCAACCTTTTTTTAATCCTTCATATCGGGAAACAATACTTTTTTTAGATAGTAAGGAGCAATGCAATAAACAATCAGTAAAAAATGGCTTGCACACTTAAAGCCCCGCTTCTCAAAAGGAACATGCTCTTTATACAACCAAAGAAATCCAACTTTGAATACAGACCAAGCAGCCTAGTGAGATAACAATCACAGTTGGCTATTCTGAAAATCTCGAAACCAACCATTACACATCCACCACATGCTAACCAAATTAATTAAGAGTAATGTTTCATATTAGTACGACTAAGAGGCAACTGTACTAGCTAAGAGCTTCCGTTTTTGCACTTCTCACATGGACATAACATCAACACATCACCTTTTCAAAGCATATGCGCCACCGCGAACTTGAGAAAGCCATTGATACTCCAATCCATATGGAATCATTTGATAGATCGAGCTACCTGCAAAGGGTATAAGTAATAAAGAATTATATATATTATGAACAAGGTCATAGAAAATTTCGGCATGACCTTTGCTAAAACTATAACATATTGAGTGCCAGTAATTTGATGAAACGGAAATGAATAAACGTTTCATCAAAAAATGAATTCTAGACATTCCCTGAAAAAAGAAACATAGCACGAAACAATCCACACACACGCGCGCGCACGTGCACATGTGGGCGCCATTAATGGGGGAGTGATGGGTAATTTAATGCAAGTGTGTGAGTGGGTGGAGGAGAGCTAGCTTAGGGACTATGTGTGTGTGGTAGAGCTATACGTTTAATTAATGCACCACCTAGCTAGATCTAGCTACCTAATTAAGGATAGTATAACTGAACCCTTTCCGAGGCCTCTCACGCTATCAACCTTCTGAGCCGTTGGATAGTCATTTTTGGTCGTCATCCGCCGTTGGATACTCGTTACACGCATCGCTGCCGCGATTTGGGCCGACTGTCCGTTAAGCAGCTACTCTCGTAGAAAAATCGCAAGCATCTGGTTAATCGGGCCATCTATCGGGCCCATTTAGCGTCATGCCCTCGAAAAGGAAATCCCTCCTCGCCGTCGAGAAAAACCAATAAATCGCTCGCTCCCCTCCCGACCTCTCCTCTCCCTCGCGATCTCGAAGAGACATGAGAATTGCCGCATCGCTGCTCCCTCCTGCCTCTCCTCTCCCTCCCGATCTGGAAGAATCGAAGAGACATGAGAATCGGCGCATCCCTCATGCGCATCCACCCCTCCTGATTCTTTTCGGTCCACGATCGCTAGGAGAGGGATCGCCTCGAGAGAGGAGGACGAGCGATCGGTGGTGCTGATCCGTCGGTGCGAAAGGGAAGATGAGGGCATCTGGTCGCCGCGACTTTGAGAGCCAGGGATCGGTCCATTTCTCGGTTCCGGCAATCCGATGCTCTGCAGGAAACACAAAGGTCCGTCCCACCCACTATTGCGGACCAGACCTCGGGCACCGACCCCCATCTCTTCTTCCTTGTCATTCTGGGACTCGCAATGCACTAACGTCGACCTTACTGGCCACCTGACACATCGATGGTGCCGATGAGATTAGATGTCGTATGGTGGTTGCGCACTTGCGCTTGCTATGCTGAAACGAGGCCATGGCGACGGATCCAACCGACTGCAGGTTCCCCTGCCTTTTATTGGATCATTTATTTTCTGTGCTTCAGTTGTTTGTTTTGGTCAACTTAGGCATGCCATTCGTAATGACTGCACTAAGTCTTGCCGGTGGTGATCTGTTGTTGATTTGATTTTGCAGGGCTTGGTGCTGATGGTAGGGCATGGCAACGATGGCTGAGAGAGAAATAGTTTACTGAATTATCATGTCAATTTAGATCTCCAAATAGCTAGAATTGCTCAAGTACAATTCACGTTTCAGTTACAATCTATTCTTATTGGCCATGTTCATAACACGGCTGAGGCAGAGTATGTTTTGTAGAAACGATCCATCGTAGTGAAATTTCTCGCCACCTAATGTTGTTGTATTGAGAAGCTACAATACGAAACCTTAGCTTTAATCTGTAGTTTGTGTACCATCGCTATATTTTTTTAAATAAATCTTGGCTTTATTTATGTTATTTCTGGCACTATTATTTATGAACTCTTTATATCATTCAAAACAAAGAAGATTCCAGAAGGAATGGAAATTGATAGCTATGTTGTTAAGTGATGCTATTGTGTTTACTTGCTAGCTGAGATCAGCTAACCATGATAGTACTTGGTTTGGTTGTTTGTTGTCTACAATTTAATTATTCAAACATGGTCGTTCTCTTCTATATGCAACCATATGTATGTTTTACTTATTAAAAACAAAAAGGGGGAAGAGTAAAAAAAGATATGAATGTATTTTGTATTATTTAGTTTTTTTATGGAGTTCATTGCAATGCATTCTCTATATTGCAACTTGTGATGCTTGAGATCTGCAAATATGAATGCTAATTGTCCTCTCTTTAAGGTTGTGTGTTGCAGAATATGTGATGAACTGGTTTTCCACTATGTTATGAGGTTTGCATTCACCGAGGCATGCGATCTATTACAGAATAAGCGTTATGGACTATTCTCAGTTTTCTGGAATGATAATGGTATTTTCAAGCTTACTCAGCTGCATTACATAAATAGCACTAAGGTCCGTCAGACTGCCATGTAACTAAGATACACTTTCTGTTTGTGCTTCTATTTGAAAACATGTTGACCAGTGCCACTTACATTTTGTATAGTATCAATAAAGAGTTTTTCATTCCCTATTTTTTGAACGTCAATGTCATTTTCCTATCTTTCTCTGCTATATTTTCCATGTATTAAGTTTCAATTATTCTTGAGGAACTGCCATAATCTATGTTGGCAGAATCTCTTGCACTTTTACAATACTGTATAGTCAAGATCAGCTTGAAGAACCGTGAACGTAGGATAAAATTTTGAGGTTACGCTAGAATTCCTTGTTTGTCCTTATTCAGTTTACACATGAATATTATTGTTTGTGTACAATATTGTGTGACGCAGGGAAAATTACATATGGTTGGAAGTTGTTTGATGAAGCTACATGTTGTTAATAAATCTCCATAAGATCTACATAAATTACACCATTTTATGGGACAAACTCAATGGGCCATGTGCAATAAATATAAATTTCCAACACTATCATACAACACTGCTAATGGACGGGCGCGGCAACGCGCGCCATCAATGATCTAGTAAGAATCATAATGAGGAAGAATTTGATGCTTTCAAGAACAAGAAGAGGGGAGGAGGAAGAAAGTGAGAAGCAAGAAGAGGATAGTGAGGGAGGAGATGAATATGGTTCACATGTGAATAGTGCAGCGATGTTATTAGTGGCGCATCAGACGAATCATATGTCACCATTAAAGAAAAACTGGTGGCATGCCAAATACTGCCATGCCCCTAGTGGTGAAAAGTAACACAACACACCTAAAGTAGTGATTGCGTGGTATAAATATTACACGCCACTATTCGTTTCACGGTCAGTCGGACTACAGGGTCCCACATACTGGTGGCATACCATTTCGTTTCTACGCAAACAGTAATACAATAGTGATAGTGAAATATTGCCACACCACCACTATTTTGAAAACACAGTGGGTGCACGGATTGGAACTGACGCGTCACCAATTAAGATTGTGGGTTATCATTTCTCCACTATTGTTACCTTCATTGCCCTGGCAAATTTAATTTTACATGCATGGAAATTTTACTTTTATCCTCATAGCAAATTTACATTTTATTTTTCATGGTAAGTTTACCTTTATTGTCATGGAAAATTTACTTTCATCTCTCATGGATTTTTTTTCTTTTAATGGATCATCGTAACTTTACTTTATGAGACATGTCAATTATTACTAAATAAAATATGGTACATTTTTCGTGTTCCACATTATGGCAATTTTATTTTTGAGAAAAGTATACTTTTCGTCCCTCAATTCTTGATGAAGTCCAGATTTGGTCCCACGACTTTAAAACTGGACAACTTGAACCCCCAACTACAGAAACCGGACAAGTTTCGTCCCTAGACTCTATTTTGACCGGTTTTGCTGCCGACTCACCCGGTTTTGACTGAGCTGACTCAAATTCTTGTATTTTTTCAAAACCCACGTGCGTTTTTCAAATTTGTGTATTTTCTCAAATCAGTGTACCTTTTCCAAATCCACGTACTTTCTTCGGGTCCATGTAATTTTTTCTAATTCACATACTTTTTCTAAATCTGTATAGTTTTGGGGAAAAAATATATAAATTTAAATAAGAGAGCGAACTAGAATAAAAGTAGACGAATTTGGAAAAATATGCGAACTTGAAAAATGTGCGTGGTTTTGTAGAAAAATACATGAATTTCAAAAAATTACGCGAACTCGAATAAAAGTACATGAATTTTAAAAAAAATGCGAATTCAAAAAAATGTTGGCATTGAATCTTGTCCGGTTTCAATAGTTAAAGGTGCAAGTTGTCCGGTTTCAAAGTTAATGGACCAAATTTAGACCCAGCCAAGAGTTGAGGCATGAAAAGTATACTTTTCTCTTTACTTTTTGTGTCTTCATGTATATTGTAAATTAGCTCACAAATTTAATCCATAGTTTTGCCACCATCTATAGTTGCAAACTGCCATGACTTTTTCTTTTGGGCCATTGACTTTTCTCTTTTTCATGGACCATGGTAACATTTGCTTTTAAATACAATGCCAAATTTATTTTTTGGACCATGACAATTTTTGTTTGAATGCATGCATATTTTACTAAAAATCCATGATATATTGTTTTCCGTTCTCTAGCACAACAAATTTATTTTCCTCTGTTTTTGGACCATGGCAATGTTTTCCCATTTTTTTCATAGCATGCCAAATTTTATATTTTGTACCATGGCACATTTCATTTTTTGAACATCATAGAAAATTTAAACACACCGTGGCAATTTTGTTATCATACCACTCTTTTTAAACCTTTTCCCTTTTTTGATTTTTTGCATCATATCATGAAACTAAATGGCAACTTAGGTTTAAATGGCAATTTGTAAATTTACATGCATGGCATTTTTTAGTTTTTGTAGAATAAGTGATTTTTTCTGCAAATATATTTTAAGCCATTTCCCTTCATATCCATGCTGAGCTTGATGGGAGATTTACTACTCCCCCCGTTCAAAATATAATGCGTTCTTGATTCCCGCGCTTTAAGTTTGACCATAAATTTAACCAACAAGAGCAACTACGGCGGAAGCAAAATTTATACCAGTGAATTCGTATTCAAGAGAACTTCTCAATTATATAATTATTGCTCACACCGCAGTTGGTCTTGTTGGTTAAATTTACGAAACTACTTCACAAACGATACCTACTGGACGACTGGCGCACGATATGTTACTCCACTGGCTGTGTTGCACCTACTCCTTCGTATGGATGGTTTCATTTGCACTATCGTCCAGTGATCGTCCCTTAGGTATCGTGTGCATAGCAGCACTCTTAAATTTATGGTCAAAGTTGAATCTCGGAAAGCACAGACGCACTATATTTTGGAACGGAGGAAGTATATACATCAGTGCTATTTATTTGTAGCTATTTTAAAGTCAAGTCTAAGACCTAGTTTCAAGACCTTTTGTATTAGTCACAACCAAAAACTAGGCTATCTTTTTCGGGGGCCCATATATATATAGTGGTGTTTGGGGGGTCGTGTGGAAGCTGATCGAACCGAACGAAATGATCGAGAACTCGATTTGGCAGCTCCCAAGATCGAACATCAGCGCCATATTCAGGTCCTTTAATCCTTCATAGCTGACCAAGAAATACAAAAAACTGATACAGGATTTAGTAGAGAACCAGTAAATTTTTTAGAAGTTATGAGCAATGCAGTAAACAATCAGCAAAAAAAAAAAAAAAAAAAAACTTGCACACTAGAAGCCCCGCTTCTCAAAAGCCACAAGTTGTTTAGACAAGCAAAGAAATCCAAGCGAACTCTTGAGCCACAGCCTAGTGAGATAACAATCACAATAGCAACAGTTTGGCTATTCTGAAAACCCAAAAGACCAACCATTACGCACCTACAACGGGTTAACCAAATTAAGAGTAATACTGCATATTAGTTCGGCTAAGCAGCAACATTGCTAGGAGCTGCTAATATAGACCGAAGCTGTGGTAATGCAGCTTCTTGTTGATCTTGGGGATGGGGGGCAGAAGCACGGTGCTAAGAGCTCTGCGAGTCACCATGGCAGTTGTGAGTAGCTCCATAACCTGTTCAAATATTTGCAACACCTAGAGCTGGTCAATCAAAGGTTAGTGAGTTTTATAATCTGAGAGGCAAAATGTGTATATTTTGACAGAAATAACAACCTGGGGTTTTGTAAGGGCAACTTCTTTCTCTACAAGATCCTTTCTCTGAAGCTTGGCTTCAATAACAACCTGCAGAGTGCTTGCCAAGGACAGAGGAAGGACGTGCAGATCATCAGTCACAATGAATTTCTGAGGTCCTTGCTTTACATATGCTCCTCGGTCATCACATCCTCCCTTTGGTGTTTTTGGATCCAGCTCACAGATGTTTGTGGTCTTCACATTTTCATGACAAATTTTGACATAGCGTTTTTGGAAGTTGCACCATGTTTCGCCATGACAAAGGTAATGGTTTGCAAATCCACGACTCTTGAAGCACTTGAAGCATGCATTTATATCCAGCTTATCTGGAGCTAGTTCTTCAACTTAAAGCATCTTACTAGCACCGTAGCCAAAGAAAGGTGCCAGCATTGGGGACAATAGCAAGTTCTGGCATTCTGGCCTCAAGCATCCTTCAGCACTTCCAGCTATGCTAGTGTAAAGATTCTCAAGACAACCTTTAGATGCAGATTTCCCATAATTTTTCGCTATGGATCCTAGTGGTACGGTCAGTAATCCAAAGAGAAGATCCACAAAATCGCCGCCAACTTCGGCGTACAACACCTTGGAGTTGTTCTTTGTCTGAAGAACCCTTAGAGTGGCATTAACCAGTGAGTGCTCAGCCTCATTATCTTGTTCAGGATGCAAGTAGTCAGGGAGCATGTCCACTACTGAATCATCAGGCGCAACGGCGACGTCAAGATGGTGACCGGTTAACGGGTTCTGCGACGTTAATGACCTCCTGAGCAGATCAATTATCTGTAGCAGATGTATCATATAAGTTAAATGCTGTATGTTGCATGTATATGCATAATGCTCAAAACAAATAAATTAATTGTGATACGGAAACCTTGACTGAACTAAACTGGAGTGTCATTTGCTCAAGACAGGAGGGATCCGGCACTTGAAACTTGTCCAGAAGGGACAGCATGAGGGAAGTTGAGGCCGGTGCAACATTGAGATCATCAGTGACGATAAACTTATTCATACCTCCTTTCACAAAAACCCCATCCTCGAAAGCACCACCGGCAGCAGCGTTACGAGGATTCTCCGGCCTCTCCCCGGCTAGCTGCGTCATGATTCTGCCGCACTCGCAGACGGCGCCGGGGACGGAGCTGAACGCGGTGACACTGCAGCTCGTGTCACCGCAGACGTAAACCTCCCGGTGCTTGGTGTCGTCGATTCTGACCGGCAACTGACAGCACTGCTTCGCCGCGGAGTTGATGGGCTTGAGCAGCATCGCCTTGCAGGCCTCGGTCCTGAACAGGTCGGGGGAGAGCCCCTCGACGCTCCTGTACAATTCGTCCAGGCATCCGACCTGAGACTGCCCGCCGAGGAGGCGGACGACGGTGCCGAGGGGCAGCGTGAGGAAGCCGAAGAGAACGTCGACGAACTCCTTGCCGGACTCCGCGAAGAGCACCTTGCCCCTCTCCTTGTCCACGAAAACCTTCACGTCGATCATCGGCTCTACTCCGGTCGACATGGACATGGTGCAGCAGGTGAACGGGCGAGCGCGTGTTGAGTGTCTCGTCTTGGATTAATATACGGACGGAGCCGTGGGGAGGTCACCGGGGACGTTTTCTTGAAGCTCAAACGACGGATAGCTCGGCCTTAATTTGGCCCAAGAGTCGATGTAGCAATTATATTTACCGCTTCGTTTTCCACAACGAGTTGTGTTAAATCTCTCTTTTTTATGTGTAGAACGGTAGAGGGGTTCTCCACTTCTCTCTCTTTTATGGCACTGATCTGAGTATTCTTTTACAGATTAAAGTTTGAATATACTCCCTCTATCCAACTACAAAGAAAACCCTTAAGCCGTGCAAAAAAACGTACTCCCTACGTCCACAAATAAGTGTACGTTTGACATACAAATTGTCCACAAAAGGTGTATTTCTATCTTGCCAATGCACTTTAAAATAAAGAAAAATATTTCTCACTCATCACACGGTAATCAAAACCATTAGCATTCAACAAATTATTTCCTCACTTTCTACATGCACCTAGCTCATTGGGATAAGATAATTAAACTAGTATTAAAGAGGAGAGATAGTGGTTTGCACCTTACCAATGCATTTTTTTACTCCACTTCATAATCTGTCCTAAATTTTCTCATACACTTATTCGTGGACAGAGGGAGTAATAACCAACGTACTTGTTCAATTATGACCCAACAACAAAGTATCGGAAGGACGTACCATTCGAGCCTTTTTTTCATGCTTTTCCTGGCGATATGGAGAAAGCGGCAATAAGGTGTGCGGGTGAGTAGACATGGATGATGGTAGGATGTGTGTAGTTAGACGAGTGTGGCGTTGCAAAGACCGGGCTCCATGGAGCTCCATTTGCAAAAATAAATAAATATCTAAAAGTTTCAGAAAATCTCATTTTTTTCTACAAATAGATATACATATTATTGAAGTATGCATTGAAATTTCATCAACCAATTTGATTATTTGCATGCTACACAAAAAAGGGAAATATCTGACACAAATACTACAAAGAAAAAGCCTATTTTAATCTATGTATTTGTCTTTTTTGTGTACATTACATATGAATATATATGTTCATGAAATTATATAAATGTATACTACAAGTATATGTCTACATGGAAACTTTTTTTCAGATTTTTTTGAGGTGTGGAAAAGGTATTTTTGCTGAAAAAAAATAAAGAGCTCAATGGAGCTCGGTCTCTGCAGGCACGTTTCGGTAGTTAGAGGGACAATGATCACAAAAGTGTGGGCTGGGCTGAAATGGGCTATACAATTTTGTTTCTTATTGGGCAATTTACGTATGTTTAGATACGGAAATTCCATTTTCGTAGGAATTCCACTAGAAAATGCAATTCCATTTCTTTCCGTTTCTCTGAGAAGTTTCTCATTTCTGTTCTTTTTTTGTTTTGTATTTTTTTGCATTTTCATAATTGTACTTCATTTCTACAATTTCTGATAATACACTACTAGGAAAAGGCCCGCTAATGGCGCACCGGTTTTACCTACTAATGCTGCACTACCGGTGCGCCATTATTATCACGCCACTAGTATTTTTTACTAATGGCGCACCACTAGTGCGCCATTAGTATCTGGTATACTAATGGCGCACCACGCGGTGCGCCATTAGTTTTGCCCACAGTGCGCCACTAGTGTCTGCTATATGCGCCATTAGTAACAATTTTTTTAATTTTTTTCTTTTTAATCTCATGTCACTATTTCACATATGAGATATCCAACACATATATATACAACAAGCATCCATATAACAATCATAGCCAACGCACAAGTTCCATCATATATACATATACATAGCCAACACATAGTTCCATCGTTACATATTACAAAAGTTTCACATTGTTCATCCAACACCGTTATCCATCAATTGACAAAAGTTTCACATTGATACAAAATAAAAACACAAATAGAAAAGAAGCACTCCATCCATGCAAGCTTCCGTGAATTAAATCAAATCTGCAAAATGATAAACAAGAAGTTAGAAGAAGAAGAAGAAGAAGAGAAGAATACTAGAAGAAGAAGAACACTAGAAGAAGAATAAGAAGAATTTTGGAGCCAACTTAGGTAAAATGAAGCTAACCTATATCATTTTGGAAAAGAAGAAGAATAAGAAGAAGACTATAAGCTTATTATGTAAACTTGAGCATTTTGTGCTAACATAAGTTATTTTGGAGCTAACCTATAGGAAACTAAGCATATAAGCTCTAAGTTAGCATATTAGGGCCAACTTAGGTAAAATGAAGCTAACCTATGTCATTTTGGAAAAGAAGAAGAATAAGAAAAAGACTATAAGCTTATTATGTAAACTTGATCATTTTGTGGTAACATAAGTTATTTTGGAGCTAACCTATAGAAAACTAAGAATATAAGCTCTAAGTTAGTATATTAGAGCCAACTTAGGTAAAATGAAGCTAACCTATAGGAAACTAAGCATATTAGAGATAACATATGTAACTAAGTATATATTTTATATATATATATATATATATATATATATATATATATATATATATCATTTTAGAGATCTGACATACCTGACATAGTTCAGTTCTCATTGTTCTTCTCCTTCTCCTTCCTTAGTCTGATGCGCCAAGAGCGGCGAGGCGGTGGAGGCAGTGGGATGTAGTCTTCTACCACAATTGACGTGGTCATGTCGCCCAGCTGTGGGATCGCCGGCGCCATCACCGGTGTGTGGTCATTGTCAGGCACCACCACCATCGCGAGGCCACCTTCAGGCAGGACGGGCACGACCATCGCTAGGTCATCCTCAGCCACCTCCATCTCTTGCCCATGGTCAGCCACCACCATCTCTTGCCCATGGTCAGCCACCACCATCTCCTGCCCTTGGTCAGCCACCACCATCTCTTGCCCTTGGTCAGCCACCACCAGCGCTAGGTCATCCTCAGCCTGATGCCCATCGTCATCCTGCAGCTCCTCATCCCCACTCTGCTCCTCTTCTTCCGCACTCCAGTCCGGATCATCCTTCTTGTTGTCTATGTTGCTGCCAGAATCACTGCTGCTTTCGCTAAAGCCAGAATCGGTGTTGCTTTTGCTACAACCATAATAGCTGCTGCTTTGGCTATAGCCAGTGTCGCTGCTGCTGCTCCCATTACCCGTCCAAATGCAACAATGACCGTTAACAATCAATGTGAGACAAAGCCAAATGTAAAGGAATAAGAAGAGGCAGAACGTACCGGCATCATCATCGTCAGCGCAGCGCATGCGACACATAGTCGCATTGAACACCTTCACGATGAGCATGGTGGCGTCGTCGTCGTACCTGAAGAGAAGGAAGTACCCCAGCCGCAGGTCGTAGGCACGGTAGAACTTCTCCCACCCACGAGACAAGTACATGTGGCCCTCCTTGATCAACAACTCCACATCCCACTGCCTGCGAAACCCGCTGCGGGCCTGTCGCAGCTTCACATTATTTGGCGGATCTTCACCTAGCATGTTCATAAAACTGTCAGGCAGCCTCTGCAGTTTGGGACAATGAGCGATGTAGCAAACAACAGATATCATAATGAGATGGGTGAAGGGGAGATCTCTCGTTTTATATACCTGCGTCATGGATGATATTGAAGTCCCAAGTATGATACTGAAGAACTCGGAAGCATCCAACTCGTACTGCGGTGTCGCAGAGCGGCGGTGGCTGCTCCCCCCCATCTCTGATAAGCAGCAGAAGAGACCAATTAGCACCCTTACAACAGATCATAAAACATGCATGATAACAGGCTATACTGAAAGGCCAATTGTACTGGACTATAAATTAGGGTAACAATGACATAGAAGATGGGAGCACTTAGTACACATTAGCAAAACAAAATTCACGGAAAGTACCCCATATGTCCTATTTTTAGCAAAGTCATGCTAAAATTCATGGAAAATTTCAGCATGAGCTTTGCTAAAAATAAGACATATGGAGTACCCGAATTTGCCGGAACGGAAGTTAATCGATATTCCGACAAACTCAAGGGCCTCTCAGGGTACCTACAAAATCATTATCCCCGCGTAATGAAGTCCCCAATGGGTTGACATTTCAGAAGATCACAAGTAGCACGCACCTTGCTACCCACACCACCACAAAATAATACTAGAAAAAAAACATTACTATGCCAAAGCAAGTGACTTCCACAGCCACACAAATTAATTACTACTAGATGGAGTACTCCTAACTAAGCTTGTACTACAAGTGACATGACAAGCATACCAAATAGGCAACTAAACTGTTTTTTTACCAAATAGGCAAATAGTATATGCACACCATGCATAGAGGGACAAATCAGGAGTTTAGGACGTGGATTCTCTGCTCCCGATCTCAAATACACCATCTTGATCAGTAAAATAAAAAAAAGTAAATACATAAATTAAAAAGATTCTTAATTTGTTTGACAACAAACATTGCTTAATGTTCACCCTCAAACATACTAAGTCCTGATGCTTATAAGAACAATGAACTTATAGAAACTCCTTAATATGAATATTATACCGATGATAAAAGAAGTGAGACAAGAAGTGTCTGCAACCTTGAGTAGATTCCCGGGACCTGAAGGTTGTTCACCCTGCTCATATCAAATATTATGTTGTATTAGCAGCAAGTAGACAAGCCTCCATACATCAAGCCCTAAATGATGAATAAACTGGCCAGAAAGAATCAACAGAAAATAGCAACATACATTTCTATCGATCTTAAGGCCACAGGTGATGAACACCTAGGTTTACTGATTAAAAAGAAACATCGTGATCATGTTATTCCATCTGATCCAAAGCAAAAGATGAAACAGCTTGTGTTTCATAAGAGAAGTCCCAAACTTGTAGTACGTTTCTTATTCAGCAACATTCAGTTTGACAGCAAAGCTCACAAGAGAGAGAAGTTCCAAACTTGTATGTTTCTTATCCAGCAACATTCAGATTATCAGATTGGCAGTAAAATTCACAAGATCGGTTCCCAGACTTTTATTTTTCTTATTCAACAGCATTCATATTGGCAAGAAGAGACACACTAGTACAATACAACCGCCCAATTCACTAGAGGAACGTTACACATGACACATGAGACCAACAGAATTGCGTACATCCAACAAGTGCAACAACGGCCACCACATACCTATCACAACACGAAATGCGCAAAGCCTATCTACTTGAAGCAAATGTGATCATGTTATTCCACCTGTCATTATTTTCACAGAAAAATTGCAAGAGGGAATTAAGCAATAAATATTTTCCAGTGCCATGATCATCATGGTCCTCACTGGGGCAACGAGAGAGGAAACCTATCAGATGCAATATCAGCTACACAAGTTTTTTTTCTGTACACTCAACAGTACACTTAACATTGCAATATCAGCTACACAAGTTTTTTTCTGTGATTAGGAGGTCATAGTTCATTCCATCTTCAGAAATAAGCACAACCATGGGTTCTTAGATGCAGTTTGGACAGTGAATACAGTTTGGACAGTACTCCACTGTCAAATTTCATTTAGGGCAAAAACTAAATACAGTTTGGACAGTTTAGAGAGCAAAATGTAAAGATTTGTGAACATTTGTTAATTTTGAAAATTTAGAGAGAAGAAAAAGGGGGATACCTCGAGCTTGGATAGCCTGGGCTCCGGCTTGGGCTTGGGCGGCGGGGGCGGCGCGTAGTCCGACGGTGGCGGGGACGGGGACGTCTGGGACTTGGTCGGCCGGTGGTGCGCGGTAGGGCGTGCGGGCGGGCCTGAGCTTGGGCGCGGGCGGCGAGTCTGACGCGAGGGCGGCGGGGGGCGCCGACACAGCCTTCTCGGGCGCCAGCGTCGAGGAGGCGGTGGGCGGCGATCCGGAGGAAGGGGCCGCCTTCTTGACCTTCTGTGCAGAAGAAGGCACGGGTGGTGAGAGGAGGAGGAGAAGAAGCTAGGGGGAAGGAAGGGAGGGGACGTACGTGTTGTGGCGGGGCGGCGAAGGAGCGGCAGGGGACGACGACCGGGCGACGGAAGGACGAGGGCGGGGGTGGGGGAGGCGTGAGGGTGGGCGGCGAGGCGGCGGCGCGGGGGAGCTGCAGTGGTGGGGGGCGCGGGGGTCGGGGCGGCGGCGGCGGGGGTCGATCTGGCGAGGGAGAGGGGCGAAGGGATCTAGCGAGGGAGTGGGTGGAATTAGCTAGGGGGGAACTTACTAATGGCGCACCCCGCAGAGGTGCACCATTAGTATTTTTTTTATTACAGTTCGAGCCCTCAGGTTATATTCCACCTAACCCAGTCTATATTAGAACCCGCCCACTAGCCCGACAGGTTAGCACGCAGCACACACACTAGGAGGTCTTGGGTTCGATTCCTAGGCTCCCCAATTTTTATTTTTATGCATTTAAAATGTTGTTTGATATTTATTTGTGTTTAAATATCTTCAAACTTGTTTAAATCATAACAGTTTTTTTTTATAAAAACAGTATTTTTTTTAAAAAAATATGTTCAAATTTGTTATTTGAAAATATTTATGAATATGAAAAAGGTGGAGTGGAGGGTGCGGTGGGTCATCGGCGACGGTGGAGTGGGGGAGGGTGCGGGCCGGGGGTCGGCGGCGGCGGCCGATGGAGCGGGGGAGGGTGCGGGTGGTCGTATGTGGTGGTGGAGTGGGGGAGGGTGTGGGCCGGGCATCACATAACAACTTAGCATTCAAGAGTACCATGATAACACAGACCAACACATGCCCTAACCAAAACATGCTACGGCAGAGGGCAAGGAGGGAGGAGCAGAGAGGGAGAGGTGGGAAATGGAGGCGGGGGTGAGTTGGATGGGGTACCTGCGGGCGTAGAAGACGGGGGCGTCGTCGGGGACGAAGACGTCGACGATGTGGATGTTGCCGCCACGGAAGGCGATGCAGTCGGAGATCCAGGATGGTGAACTGCGCGCGGAGGCCAGGGGAGTCGAGTCAGTCAGGGGGAGGGGGCCGGGAGGGAGGAGAGGAGGAAGAGAGGAGAAGAAGATTACCTGACCACGATGAGGTGGTGGCCGGAGCGGAGACGACGGAGGGCGGAGACGGCGAGCTTGGGGGAGGCGGGGAGGTCGCGGGCCTCCTGTCCTGGTGGACGTGGGGCCTCCTCTCCCTGGTGGACGTGGAGGCGGCACCGAGGCTCCAAGTCTCTGGCGGCTCCGAGGGTTAGGGAGGGAGGCGAGGGAGGCGGTGGCGAGGCTCCAAGTCTCCGGCGTCTCCGAGGGTTAGGGAGGGAGGCGAGGGAGGCGGCGCTCGCGGGGGAGGCGGGGCTCGAGAGGGAGGCGATGCGTGGGCGGCGTGGGCACGTGGGCGGCTGCGGCGGGCGGAGGAAGGGGAGAGGGAGGCGGCGGCGTACGGTGAATCTGTTATTTGAAAAAAATATCATCAAATTTGTTATTTGAAAATATTTATGAATATGAAAAAATATCATCAAATTTGTTTTTTTTTTGCAATTTTAGTTGCATTCATTTGTGACGGTGGAGCGGGCCGGGGAGGGTGCGGGGGAGAGGGTGCGGGTGGTCGTCGGCGGCGGTGGAGTGGGGGACGGTGCGGGTCGGGGGTCGGCAGCGGCGGCCGGTGGAGCGGGGGAGGGTGCGGTGGGACGTCGGCGGCGGTGGAGTGGGGAAGGGTGCGGGTGGTCGTCGGCGGCGGTGGAGTGGGGGAGGGTGCGGGCCGAGGGTCGGCGGCGGCGGCCGGTGGAGCGGGGGAGGGTGCGGTGGCACGGGGGGTCGGTGAAGGGTGCAGTCGGCGGCGGCGGCCGGTGGAGCGGGGGGTCGATCCTGGTACCATTAGAAGTTCTGCAAAAAAAAGTATATATTCTAATGGCGCACTCTGTGTCTAGTGCGCCATTACTAGTTAGAACTAGTAATGGCGCACTTCGCTCTGATGCGCCATTAGTATATACGGAAAAATGAAAAAAAAAATATTACTACTGGCGCACCGTGTGTCTGGTGCGTCATTAGTGTCTTCCACACTAATGGTAGTGGCGCACTACCTGACAGATGCGCCATTAGTACCCATCCCATCTATAACCCTTTTTCTAGTAGTGATAGATGGGAAGTTCCTGCTTTGTTTACATCTTTTGTTGCGTGTTATTCTCATTTACCTGGATAACCGTAGTTCAACAAAACTAAAAGCTAGATATATGGTAGTAATGGCTCCTTCCTTCTTTTACTCCTATTTTCTAAGCAGTGCATTACTCAGATGAAATCAATTATGCAAAAATTCTGGTGGACAGGAATGCAGTATGATAACTCGAAAAGGCCAATTTGTTTGGTCTGAAACTTGCAAGCCTAAGATAGAGGGAGGACTTGCAACTAAAGATCTATTTGCACTAAATAAAAGCCTTCTAATGTCCTCTTCCTAGAGAATTTCTACGAAATATGGAAATATGATTTCTTGAGTTCTCAAGACTATATGTTTTCATAATAGTTCTTTCCAGCGAGCAAAGGTAACTGTCCTACTACTTACCATATTTCAATCTTGAATGTAAAAGATCAATTTAGTGCTAATTGCAGTATCCAAATTGCTAATGGCAACTCTAATATTTAGAATACCCTGTGGTTTCCTTTTTGTGCTAATTGCACTATCATAGTAATATTAAGATCCAGGATCAAAATTACTCATATCCTAACACCAGTTCGAACCTTTGGTTTGTCAATTTAAAATCTTGGAGCTTATCTCATTTCCATCTCATTTAATCAGGCTAATTGTAATTTGCTTCTATTCCCATCTCTTCGATTAATCATGATGACATAGTTGTTTTGTAACATCCACACAATGTTATTTGTTCATCGGAAAGTGCTTATCAACCTTTGACTTCTCTCTTGCTTATAGAAATCCGTCTGCTAATGTTGTTTTAAGGAAGCACCAAGAACATCACTTTGGCAGCCTATAAGTGGAAGTGTATCCCTCCAGGGTCCAAACTTTCATTTTGAGACTCTTAAGGAAGGCTATCACAACTGGAGAAAGAGGCACGACCCATTCAAAACACAATGATGCTATTGGAGATGTTTAGTTTTTGAAAAGGAGGATAACCCCTGGCCTGTGCATCAAAACAATGCATGCGACCATCTTATTAAAAATCCAAATGAAACAAAGTCTTCAAGTCAGTGCAGCTCACAAAAGGAGCACAAAATGGAAAGAAAAAATAAATTAAAGCCACAACCGGCGATAAATGAAGGACTAGATGACTATGTAGCCAAATGGAAGATAACAGACGTCTTTTCTTATCTTGTCAATATGCAAAGATTGTTTTGTTTCTTTTTTCGGTGTAAGGGTTGATGGACTTCTTCAACAAGGATCTACAACTGTTCCAGATATGATTGATCAGATCTTGCACCCTTGTTATCAAGAGCGAACTCTAGAGTTTATTCTTACGGTGTTATGGATGCTCTGGAAATATATAAACAATCCAAGCATACAAATCCTTTGTGGATCATACATGGAGCGAATAAATTTCTAGCAATCCAAGAACCAAACAAGCAACCTGAAGGACTTGCTGAGGGAAGACCCTCCTTATAAAATTGTTTATTATATTGATAGGTCAAGGATCCTACAATGTCCATGGAACACGCAAACTCTGCCATTTCTCCTTCTGCAAGTTCTACCAAGATTTCAGGACTTGCGTCTTCATGCGTGCACTTCGTCATCTAGAACACACAACAACTTTTTGTGTAGGCAACATTGCTTGCAGATAGCACTATTTAGGTACAGGCTCATGTTTTGGATCTTGTATCCATGGCTGCCTCGAAGCTCCGGCTTCATCAACATGCAAATTACTCAACATATAAGGAAACTATTGCTATGGCGACATTGACAAGAAAAGAAGAAAAATAAGGGTATTGGAGTATCATAGAAAGTTTAGAGAGCTTCATGCCGAGAATTGAAGGGGTTGATAAAGGGGAGTACAAAACTAAAAGAGAAAGAAATAGAACTGCCCATAGATAAGCTTAAGATGATATCTATTCAACTCCTCGAAGCACCTGCTTGTACACCCGTTGTAGTGAAGCTCACTCTTTAGCCTCTTGTCGAACTAAGGTTTTGTTCTATGCAAGTTACACACATCGTTAATGTTTTGGTAGTGACTTGTATTTTTTATAAATGAATATAGAGTTTACACAAAAAATAGACAGACTAGCAAAGCGCAACACACCTTAAAAAACATACAAGGCGTTGATTTCAGTTTTTCGTGGTAGAACCGCCGGTCTAGTCAAGTTTAAAACTGTGATTTCGTTAAATTCAGGTAAGCTTTCGTCCCTCACGAAGAAAATACAAAACAAAAGAGTTAGCCCTTTTCTACTCTGTTCTAACTCAACCTCAAAACTGAAGGAAATATGCCCTAGAGGCAATAATAAAGTTATTATTTATTTCCTCATATCATGATAAATGTTTATTATTCATGCTAGAATTGTATTACCCGGAAACATAATACATGTGTGAATACATAGACAAAAAGAGTGTCACTAGTATGCCTCTATTTGACTAGCTCGTGAATCAAAGATGGTTAAGTTTCCTAACCATAGACATGAGTTGTCATTTGATTAACGGGATCACATCATTAGGAGAATGATGTGATTGACTAGACCCATTCCGTTAGCTTAGCACTTGATCATTTAGTATGTTGCTATTGCTTTCTTCATGACTTATACATGTTCCTATGACTATGAGATTATGTAACTCCCGTTTACCGGAGGAACACTTTGTGTGCTATCAAACGTCATAACGTAACTGGGTGATTATAAAGGTGCTCTACAGGTGTCTCTGAAGGTACTTGTTGAGTTGACGTATTTCGAGATTAGGATTTGTCACTCCAATTGTCGGAGAGGTATCTCTGGGCCCTCTCGGTAATGCACATCACTATAAGCCTTGCAAGCAATGTAACTAATGAGTTAGTTACGGGATGATGCATTACATAACGAGTAAAGAGACTTGCCGGTAACGAGATTGAACTAGGTATTGAGATACCGACGATCGAATCTTGGGCAAGTAACATACCGGTGACAAAGGAAACAATGTATGTTGTTATGCGGTTTGACCGATAAAGATCTTTGTAGAATATGTAGGAGCCAATATGAGCATCCAGGTTCCGCTATTGGTTATTGACCGGAGACGTGTCTCGGTCATGTCTACATAGTTCTCGAACCCGTAGGGTCCGCACGCTTAAAGTTAGATGACGGTTATATTATGAGTTTATGCGTTTTGATGTACCGAAGGTAGTTCGGAGTCCCGGATGTGATCACGGACATGACGAGGAGTCTCGAAATGGTCGAGACATGAAGATTGCTTTATTGGACGACTATATTCGGACACCAGAATGGTTCCGGGGGTTATCGGATATATACCGGAGTACCGGGGGGTTACCGGAACCCCACCCACCCCGGAGGTTAATGGGCCTCATGGGCCCAAGTGGTGGAAGAGGAGAGGCGGCCAAGGGGCAGCCGCGCGCCCCTTTCCTTTCCCCCCTCTCTCCTTCCCTCTCCTCTCCTACTCCAACAAGGAAGGGGAGGGAGGCACCCCTCCCCCTCCCCCTCATGGGGCGCGCCAAGGGTGGCCGGCCCCCTCCCCTCCTCCACTCCTTTATATACGGGGAGGGAGGCACCCCCTTGAGACACAACAATTGATCCTTGAGATCTCTTAGCCGTGTGCGGTGCCCCCTCCACCATAATCCACCTCGATAATATCATAGCGGTGCTCAGACGAAGCCCTGCGTCGGTAGAACATCGTCATCGTCATCACACTGTCGTGCTGACGGAGCTCTCCCTCAAAGCTCGCCTGAATCGGAGTTCGAGGGACGTCATCGAGCTGAACGTGTGCTGAACTCGGAGGTGCTGTGCGTTCGGTACTTGATCGGTCGGGTCGTGAAGACGTACGACTACATCAACCACGTTGTGCTAACGCTTCCGCTTTCGGTCTATGAGGGTACGTGGACACACTCTCCCATCTCGTTACTATGCATCACCATGATCTTGCGTGTGCGTAGGATTTTTTTTGAAATTACTACGTTCCCCAACAAAAACATGGTGGGCCATTTCCATTGTTCACAGACCGACGGTGTAGATTAGGGAAGCGAACAAACAACCGCATACCATGTTTTCTTTCTCATTGGCTTTGATGTGTAACGATGGTTTTGGTTTACTAGAACCATTTGCATATTGTTTCAGCTTGGTGGAAACCCAATTCTTTTCCTCAAGATATCTTGAATGAAATTAAGAGAATGAAGACTCCAAGCAGCATCTCAGTCTCGATATTTGTCTTTTCGTGAGCATTTATGCTCATTTTTTCTTTTGAAACTATTTTTTTACCAGGAACGATTTAGTTTTGTTCTAGTAGATCAAGATACTTTCTCCTTGCTAGATTATAGTGATTTAGTGTAAATTCACATACCTACGAGCACTTATGTTGGGTTGTTTATGTTACATGCATTGGCTCATGGAGTTGTTGGTCATAAAGTACTGTTGCATGTATGGGCTCGTTGTGAATCAATTTCCTAAAATGAACTATAATATTAAGAAACATAAAAAGGTAAATAAAATGCACTGTAATTTTGTAATGATGGAGTAAATGAAGAACACGTAGACACCATATAATTTTGAGCGATCGCACGCTTGTATATTTTCTGATTTTTTCACTTTTGGTAGTTTAATTTTTATTTTTAAAAATTTCATGAATATGATTTTTCACAAATTTGGGAAAATATCTGAAAATTCGAAAAAATGTTATCCTGAATTAGAAAAATGTTCATCAATTTGTGAAAATATATGAGAAAAATTAAAATATGTTCGTGAATTCAAAAATTATTTGTGAGTTTGAAAGATGGTTATGACTTTTAAGAACTGTTTGTGAATTTTAAAACTCGCAAACTTGGAAAATGTTAATGAATTTGATAATTTTCATAAATTTATAAATGTTCACAAAATTTCACAATGTTCATGAAATTGGAAAAGAGAAAACGTAAAAGAAAAAATGAACAGAAACCACTAGAAAACAAGATAACCACTTCTTAAACCGGCGCAAAACCACCGCTTGTTCTGTCTCTCTGCATAGCTTTGCCTCAGCCCATTTCTCACCTAGCGGGGTGATCACCTGATATGTTTCTCATATATTGAGCTACTTGCAAAGGTTATAAGTAATAAAGAATTATATGTATTACCTGGAAATCATTGATACTTCGATCCATATGGAATAGTTTGATAGATTGAGCTACTTGCAAAGGGTATAAGTAATAAAGAATTATATATATTACCAACGAGGTCATAATTTTGTTTGGCATGACCTTTGCTAAAAATGAAACAATTGAGTGCCAAAAATTTGAATGGAAATGATAAACGTTTGGCCAAAACATTGGCAACTCTAGACATTCCCTGGAAAAAGAAACACACACACACACACACACACACACACACACACACACACACACACACACACACACACACACACACATGCACCGATAACACATCTGTCCATATCATCATGCATAATAAACGATAAGTTAGTTCTCTTACCTAGAGAGAGACGAGAAGATGATCTAGCTAGTTGTCGATCAATCGAGCGAGAGGCCATCTATCCAAATGTAGGTTGGTGAGCGTCATTAATGGTGAAGTGGTGAATAATTTAATGCAAAAGTTTGAGTGGGTGAAGGAGAGCTAGATTAGGGAGTGTGTGTGATAGAGCTGTAAGTTTAGTTAATACATCGCCTAGCTAAATCTAGCTACCTAATTAAGAATGAGGAAGAATTTAGTGCTTTCAAGAACAAGAAGAGGGGAGGAGGAAGAAAGTGAGGTGGAAGAAGAGGGTAGATTGGAAGGAGATGGATAAGGTTCACATGTGAATAGTGCATCGACGGTATTAGTGGCACGCCGGATGAATCACACATCACTAGTAAAGAAAAAACTGATGGTGTGCCAAATACTGCCACGCCGCTACTAAGTGGGCTTAGTTGAGGGCCACGAAAGTGGACCTCGCTTAATATACTGTAGCATGGTGGAAAGTAACACGCACACCTATTTACAGTAGTGGTGGCGTGGTTCAAATATTACACGCCACCATTAGTTTCATGGTCTGTCAGCCTACTGGGTCCAACATACTGGTGGCGTACCATCTTGTTTCCAAGCCACTAGTAGTACAATAACGATGGTGTATGAAATATGACCACGCCACCACTATTTCAAAGACATGGTGGTGACGCGGATTGAAACTGGCGTGCCACCAATTAAGATTATGGGTAACCATTTCTCTACTACAGTTACCTTCATTGCCATGACAAATTTAATTTTACATGCATATTTTTTTTACTTCTATAACTCATTTTATTTATTGTCATGGCGATTTACTTTCATCACTCATGGGAATTTTTGCTTTTAATGGATCATCGTAAATTTACTTTATGAAACACAACAATTATTACTAAACAATATATGGTACACCTTTTGTGTTCCACATGACGGTAATTTTACTCTTTTTTTCGTATCTTCATGTATACAGTAAAAATAGCTTACAAGTTTAATCCACATTTTTGCTACAATGTATAGATGCAAATTGCCATGAGTTTTTGTTTTGGGCCATTGATTTTTTTTCATGGATCTTTTGCTTTTAAATATGTTGGCAACTTTATAATTCATGGACCATGACAATTTTTGTTTGAATTATGGCAAATTTTACTAACAATCCATGATTGTTTTCTATTCTCTACCACGACAAATTTGTTTTTCTTTATTTTTGGACCATGACAAATTTTCCCTTTTTTTCCATAGCATGCCAAATTTTATATTTTGCACCATGGCACATTTCATTTTTTGAACACCATAGAAAATTTATAAACACTATGGCAATTTTGTTATCGTGACACTCTTTTTAAACTTTCCCCCCTTTTTTGATTCTTTTTGCATCATATCATGAAACAAAATGGCAACCTAGGATCGAATGGCAATTTGTAAGTTTTCATGCATGACATTTTTAGTTTTAGTTTTTCCTATTCTGAGTGCTTTTTTGGCAAACATAATTTTTAAGCCATTTTCATCAGATCCATGCTGAACTTGATGGGAGTTTTAGTATATATAATCATCGCTATTTATTTTTAGCTATTTTAAAGTCATGTCTAAGTACTAGTTTTAAGGCTTTTTGTAGTAGTCGCAGCAAAAACTGGGCTTTCTTTCTGTAGTGATGTTTGGGAGTCACGCTGGAAGCTGATCAAAGCGAATGATTTCTTTCGCTTGAACGATCGGTCCCCAGGGAATGATCGAATGTCAGCGCTATATTCGGGTCCTTTAATCCATCATAGCTGACCAAGAAATACAATAAACCGATACAGGATGTAGTAGAGAACCAGTAATTTTTTTAGAAGTTATGAGCAATGCAGTAAACAATCAGAAAAAAAAGGGCTTGCACACTAGAAGCCCCGCTTCTCAAAAGCCACAAGTTGTTTAGACAAGCAAAGAAATCCAAGTGAACTTTGAATACGGACCACCCTAGTGAGATACTAACAATCACAATAGCAACCATAAAGACCAACCATTACACACTCACAACAGGTTAACCAAATTAAGAGTAATACTGCATACTAGTACGGCTAAGCAGCAACGTTGCCAGGGGCTGCTAATATAGACCGAAGCTGTGGTAATGCAGCTTCTTGTTGATCTTGGGGATGGGGGGCAAAAGCACGGTGCTAAGAGCTCTGCGAGTGACCATGGCAGCTCTGAGTAGCTCCATAGCCTGTTCAAAAATTAGCAACACCTAGAGCTGGTCAATCAAAGGTTAGTGAGTTTTATAATCTGTGAGGCAAAATGTGTATATTTTGACAGAAATAACAACCTGGGGTTTTGTAAGGGCGACTTCTTTCTCTACAAGATCCTTTCTCTGAAGCTTGGCTTCAATAACAACCTGCAGAGTGCTTGCCAAGGATAGAGGAAGGACGTGCAGATCATCAGTCACAATGAATTTTTGAGGCCCCTGCTTTACATATGCTCCTCCGTTGTCAGATCCTCCCTTTGGCGACTTTGCATCCAGCTCACAGAGGTTTGTGGTTTTTACACTTACGTTGCAATATTGATGATAACTTTTTTTGTACCAAAATTTCTCATGACAAGTGGCAAGATTCGCAAAACCACGATCCTTGATACACTTCAAACAAGCATTGATCTCTTCATTATCTGGAGCTAGTTCTTGCACTTGAAGCATCGTGCTAGCGCCACAGCCAAAGAAGGGCGCCAACATTGGGGACAATAGCAAGTTCTGGCATTCTGGCCTCAAGCATCCTTGAGCACTTCCATCTATGCTAGTGTAAACATTGTCAAAACATCCTTTCGATGCCGATCTCCCATATCTTTTCAGTATGGATCCTAGAGGCATGGTCAGTAATCCAAAGAGAAGATCCACAAAATCGCCACCAACTTCGGCATACAACACCTTGGAATTGTTCTTTGTCTGAAGAACCCTGAGGTTGGCATTAACTAGTGAGTGCTCAGCCTCACTATCTTGTTCTTTAGGATGCAAGTACTCAGGAAGCATATCCACTACTGAATGATCAGGCGCCACAGCGACGTCAAGATAGTGATCAGTTAACGGGTTCTGCGACGTTAATGACCTCCTGAGCAGGTCAATTATCTGTAGCAGATGTATCATATCAGTTAAATAGTGTATGTTGCATGATTCGGCATAATGCTCAAACCAAAAAAGTTAACTGAGAACTTGAGAGAGAAAAACCTTGTCAGAACTGAACTGGAGAATCCTCTGCTCAAGACTGGACGGATCTGGCACTTGAAACTCGTCCAAAAGGGTCAGCATGAGAGAGGTTGAGGCCGGTGCAACTTTGAGATCGTCGGTGACAATGAACTTCATGCCTCCTTTGACAAAAACGCCATCCTCAGGAGCACCAGCAGCAGCGGCATTACGACCATTCATGGGCCTCTCCCCGGCTAGCTTCGCCATGACCTTGCCGCAACGGCAGACGACGCCGGGGACGGAGCTGAAAGCAGTGACGCTGCAGCTCGTGTCACCGCAGACGTAAACCTCCCTGTGCTTGGTGTCGTCGACTCTGACCTTCAACTGACAGCACTGCTTCGCTGCGGCGTTGATGGGCCTGAGCAGCATCGCCTTGCAAGCCTCGGTCCTGAACAGGTCGGGGGAGAGCCCCTCGACGCTCCTGTACAGCTCGTCCAGGCATCCCACCTGAGACTGCCCGCCGAGGAGGCGGACGACGGTGCCGAGGGGCAGCGTGATGAAGCCGAAGAGAACGTCGACGAACTCCTTGCCGGACTCCGCGAAGAGCACCCTGTTCCTCTCCTTGTCCACGAAAAGTTTCACGTCGATGGTCGTTTCTACTCCGGTCGCCATGGACATTGTGGAGGAAGTGAACGGGCGAGCGCGTGTCTAGTCTCCAGTGTCGTCTTGGATAAATACGGGCGGAGCCGTGGGAAGGTCACCGGACGTTTTTTGAAGCTCAAACGACGGATAGCTCGGCGGCCTTTGGCCCAAGAGTCGATGTAGCAATTATATTTACCTCTTCGTTTTCTACAACGAATTCTGTTAAATTTCTCTTTTTTATCCGTATATCGGTAGAGGGGTTCTCCACTTCTCCCTCTTTCAGGCTGGTCATAGTGAAGAGTAACTTAGACTAGTAACATGCATATATTACTAGTCTATGTTATTACCTTCGTAGTGGGTAGTATCATATATGTGGTAACATAGATGTCTTCATTTAGTACTTTGAAGACTTATTTTGCATTAGGAAACGCTATGTGATGGTAATATATTATGTTACTCTATTTGCCTCTCTCCTCATTAACTATTTGCCACCTCATCATTTTTGCTTATGTGGCATCTAAGTTACTACCTATGTTACTCCCACTATGACCAGCCTCATGGCACTGATCTGAGTGTTCTTAAAGTTTGAATGTAGTCCCTCTGTCCATGGCTGTTTTTTTCTTCGATTTGTACGGAAATCATAACTGACGCCGCCAGCTAGGAGGCTGATGCGGGCGACCCACCTTCCTACCGATAGATCTGGCCGCACGGATCTCAGAGCAGGCTCGTTGCCACGTCAAATTTTGAACTAGTTCGCAAATACCATAAAACCCAGCGAACACTTTACTTTTCAAATCAAACCCGGGCACCGCACTGGACGCAGTGCGATTTTTGCACATGGTAGACCTGGGTTTGAATTCCAAGCCCTCATTTTGTTTGGCTACATTGCATTTTTTTTTCCACATAGTAGACCTGGGTTTGAATCCCAAGCCCTCCTTTTTTTGCTACATGACTTTTTTCTGGAAAATTTGCCCCGACAGTTTTAACTGTTTTTTTTTGCGAAATATGTTACATGACAACATGGCAGATTAACCATGATGACATTTTTCTAGAAAAATTAGCATGACTGTTTAACCATGATGGAATTATTATATTAAGAGATGATATATTTTAAGAGATGACATTTTTTAATTAAGAGATGGCATTTCTTGTTTATTAAGAGATGGCATTTTTATATTAAGTGATGGAATTTTTTGTTTATTAAGAGATGCCATTTTTTATTTTAGGAGATGGCATTTTTATATTAACAGATGGCATTTTTTGTTTACTAAGAGATGTCATTTTTTTTATTTTAGGAGATGTCATTTTTATATTAAGAGATTGCATTTTTAATATTCAGAGATGCCATTTTTTATTATTAAGAGACGACATTTTTTATTTATGAAGTGGCATTGTTATTATTTAATAGATGACATTTTTGGTTTTTTAGATGGAATTTTTTGTTTATTAAGAGATGTCACCTTTTCTATCATGGCATTTTTTTTTCTTTTGTGTTCACATGGCATTGTTCTGTTCATGGCATTTTTTTAATCCAGAAGTCACACAGGCTGCTTTTCTGGCCAGTATATGGTACGTTGGCTGGGCTCGATCGACGGGACAGAAACTTTCACAGGGTGATCCTTCTGGTAGTGAACTAATGCGTTTGATAGGAAAGGAGGGATCAGGTGAACGATTCGATCGCCAAGACCACCTCCACTGGCGATCGATCTCCAGATATTAGCGTTATTATTTTATTGACATCTAGAGTACCAAATCAGCATCATTAGATTCATCCTTTTTTTTTCATATAGCGTGTATTAACGGTGTAGAAGTTTCTAATACGAGTTTATGTGCCTTCGGCAAAAATTACAAACATTTCAGCTCACTGCGACATACTTTCGCAATCCCAAAATAAGTGTCTTTTGGGAGACAGTGAGTACATATGAACACACCTATTTGTTTTTTGTCCAGGCATATAAAGTCGTATTTTTTCAATCACTCTGCTAGATCATCTTACATTATAGTCTTAGTCTTACACTATATTTACATGATTTTTTGGGAAGTTCTACTCCATCGAAATTTCAAACAGGTTCTATGGTAACTATTGATAGAAAACCTCCGAGCTACTTGATATTATAAATATAAATAATTTTCTCTACAAACTTGATTAAATTTTGACGTGCACGAAAATCAATATGCACTATTATGGGATGGAGGGAATAGTCTTTTTATAGCAGCATTGTGTTTTTTAAGGTGTGCTCGTTCCTCCACAGATCCAGTAATTAAAAATGGCCGATCACCACTGGTGAAGTAATCAACACAATTCACGCCTTTTGAGTGGCCATCTAATGTGAAGTTAGGATCAGCAGAACCAATACTCCATATCTGAAGTTCACATTCAATATTAGGATATCAAACAGGGTACAGACCAAGATACAAACCATGACTCAGTTTAACCAACATCTTTTTGAGGAACAATTACCAATGCATACATACAAAATATTTTCTTTTCCTAAACCATTCCAAATTCATCTCCTTGTGAAACCAATTGATCATGTTCTCTATAGCATTCAACAGCACAGGCTCCCTTCAGGATTAAAAAAATGATATCATACTAATCCACTGTCTCCCCGATACTACAACCACTATAAATTATTAATGAGGAAATTAGAAAAGGCAGGGATGGGGATCTGCTATACCTGGGGCGTGTAGAGGCAGCAGAGGCGGAGCTCCTTCTTTGTGTGTGTGCCGAATCTCCCCGTCCAAGGCCGATGGCAGCGAGCTCGCCAATCAAACCCTGGGTCAGGGCCACAGGAGGTGGAGGTGAGGCATGCCAGCTGGGATTTTTAAAAGGGAACATAGAGCAACATGAGCATGAGGCATAGAAAAAATGGGGTCACCTTAAGATCAAGAATCAATGGCCCTCTCTCAGTTCAAATCAGAAGGAAAGAACCACTATTACTGATTAGAGTTATTCTTAATTAGGCAATGCACTACAACACGGGATCATAAGCTACAGTTGAGGCATGCAAAACTATAAGTGTCTGTTCTTTTCATATATAAACAACCTTTAGTATCTCAACCAGAACCAAAGCAAAAAAAATCATGGTTAAGTAACCAGCAAAGGAAGAATGAAACTTTTGGAATTTTAAAGTAGCAAGACATGAAAAGTTCTTTTTTGCCTTTAATATCACACACAGTAGGGGAGGTAGCTGCAGTTTTATTGCACTGTTGGCTGAGATTCGCCTTTCGTCGATCATATAACCTACCTGTTGGAAATATGCCCTAGAGGCAATAATAAAAGTATTATTATATTTCATTGTTCATGATAATTGTCTTTTATTCATGCTATAACTGTATTATCCGGAAATCGTAATACACGTGTGAATACATAGACCACAATATGTCCCTAGTGAGCCTCTAGTTGACTAGCTCGTTGTGATCAACAGATAGTCATGGTTTCCTGGCAATGGACATTAGATGCCGTTGATAACGGGATCACATCATTAGGAGAATGATGTGATGGACAAGACCCAATCCTAAGCATAGCATAAAGGTCGTATAGTTCGTTTGCTAGAGCTTTGCCAATGTCAAGTATCTCTTCCTTCGACCATGAGAGCGTGTAACTCCTGGATACCGTAGGAGTGCTTTGGGTGTATCAAACGTCACAACGTAACTGGGTGACTATAAAGGTGCACTACAGGTATCTCCGAAAGTATCTATTGTTTTATGCGGATCGAGACTGGGATTTATCACTCCGTATGACGGAGAGGTATCTCTGGGCCCACTCGGTAATGCATCATCATAATGAGCTCAAGATTACCAAAGTGTTGGCCACGGGATCATGCATTGCGGAACGAGTAAAGTGACTTGCTGGTAACGAGACTGAACAAGGTATTGGGATACCGATGATCGAGTCTCGGGCAAGTAACGTACCGATTGACAAAGGGAATTGTATACAGGGTTTGATCGAATCCTCGACATCGTGGTTCAACCGATGAAATCATCGAGGAGCATGTGGGAGACAACATGGGTATCCAGACCCCGCTGTTGGTTATTGCCCGAGAGTGGTCTCGGTCATGTCTGCATGTCTGCATGTCTCCCGAGCCCATAGGGTCTACACACTTAAGGTTCGGTGACGCTAGGGTTGTTAGGAAGACTAGTATGTGACTACCGAATGTTGTTCGGAGTCCCGGATGAGATCCCGGACGTCACGAGGAGTTCCGGAATGGTCCGGAGATAAAGTTTTATATATGGGAAGTTGTTAAACGGGCGCCGGAAAATTTCGGGGTCATACCGGTATTGTACCGGGACCACCAAAGAGGTTCCGGGGGTCCACCGGGAGGGACCACCCCTCTCAGGGGGCCACTTGGGCTGCGTAGGGATAGCAGCCAGCCCCTAGTGGGCTTGGCGCCCCCCCCCCCTTGGGCCCATGCGCCTAGGGTTGGGGGGGAAACCCTAAAGGGGGCGCACCCCCCTTGCTTGGGGGGCAAGCCCCCCACCCCTTGGCCGCCGCCCCCCTCTAGGGTTTCCCTAGAGGGCCGGCCCCCCTTGCCCCTTCTCCTATATATAGAGGGGTGAGGGGAGGGCTGCTGGACACCACAAGCCAAGGCGCAGCCCCTCCCCTCCCCAACACCTCTCCTCCTCCGTATATGCTTGGCGAAGCCCTGTCGGAGTATTGCTGCACCAACTGCACCACGCCGTCGTGCTGCCCTTGGAGCTGCCTTCCTCAACCTCTCCTTCCCCCTTGCTGGATCAAGAAGGAGGAGACGTCCCCGTCCCGTACGTGTGTTGAACGCGGAGGAGACTTCACCATCATGTTCGAGTACGACTCCATCATCACCATCCCCTTGGCAAGCTTCCGCTCGTGATCTACAAGTGGTATGTAGATGCAAACTCATCCCTTGACTCGTTGCTTAGATGAACTCATAGATGGATCTTGGTGAAACAGTAGGAAAAATTTTAATTTTCTGCAACGTTCCCCAACAGTGGCATCATGAGCTAGGTCTATGCGTAGTTCTCTTTGCACGATTAGAACACAATTTTGTTGTGGGCGTGGATTTTGCCATCTTACTTGCCTCTACTAGTCTTTTCTTGCTTCGGTGGTATTGTGGGATGAAGCGGCCCGGACCAACCTTACACGTACGCTTATGTGAGACCGGTTCCACCGACTGACATGCACTAGTTGCATAAGGTGGCTGGCGGGTGTCTGTCTCTCCCACTTTAGTTGGAGCGGATTCGTTGAAAAGGGCCCTTATGAAGGGTAAATAGAAGTTGACAAAATCACGTTGTGGTTATTCGTAGGTAAGAAAACGTTCTTGCTAGAACCCAATTGCAGCCACGTAAAAGATGCAACAACAATTAGAGGACGTCTAACTTGTTTTTGCAGCGATTGATCATGTGATGTGATATGGCCAGAAGTTGTGATGAATGATGAATTGTGATGTATGAGATCATGTTCTTTGTAATAGGATTCACGACTTGCATGTCGATGAGTATGACAACCGGCAGGAGCCATAGGAGTTGTCTTTATTTTTTGTATGACCTGCGTGTCATTGAAGAACGCCATGTAACTTACTTTACTTTATTGCTAAACGCGTTAGCCATAGAAGTAGAAGTAGTCGTTGGCGTGACAACTTCATGAAGACACGATGATGGAGATCATGATAATGGAGATCATGGTGTCATGCCGGTGACAAGATGATCATGGAGCCCCGAAGATGAAGATCAAAGGAGCTATATGATATTGGCCATATCATGTCACTACTTTATATAATTGCATGTGATGTTTATTATGTTTTATGCATCTTGTTTACTTAGGACGACGGTAGTAAATAAGATGATCCCTTACAAAAATTTCAAGAAGTGTTTTCCCCTAACTGTGCACCGTTGCTACAGTTCGTCGCTTCTAAGCACCACGTGATGATCGGGTGTGATGGATTCCTACGTTCACATACAACGGGTGTAAGACAGTTTTACACAGCGAAAACACTTAGGGTTAACTTGACGAGCCTAGCATGTGCAGACATGGCCTCGGAACACGGAGACCGAAAGGTCGAACACGAGTCGTATGGAAGATACGATCAACATGAGAATGTTCACCGACGATGACTAGTCCGTCTCACGTGATGATCGGACACGGCCTAGTCGACTCGGATCGTGTAACACTTAGATGACTAAAGGGATGTCTAATCTGAGTGGGAGTTCATAATTTGATTAGAACTTAATTATCATGAACTTAGTCTAAAAACCTTTGCAAATATGTCTTGTAGATCAAATGGCCAACGCTCATGTCAACATGAACTTCAACGCGTTCCTAGAGAAAACCAAGCTGAAAGATGATGGCAGCAACTATACGGACCGGGTCCAGAACCTGAGGATCATCCTCATAGCTGCCAGGAAACAATATGTCCTAGAAGGACCGCTAGGTGACGCTCCCGTCCCAGAGAACCAAGACATTATGAATGCTTGGCAAACTCGCGCTGATGATTACTCCCTCGTTCAGTGCGGCATGCTTTACAGCTTAGAACCGGGGCTCCAAAAGCGTTTTGAGCATCACGGAGCATACGAGATGTTCGAAGAGCTGAAACTAGTTTTCCAAGCTCATGCCCGGGTCGAGAGATATGATGTCTCCGACAAGTTCTACAGTTGTAAGTTGGAGGAAAACAGTTCTGTCAGTGAGCACATCCTGAAGATGTCTGGGTTGCACAACCGTATGACCCAGCTGAACATTAACCTCCTAGATGAGGCGGTCATTGACAGAATCCTCCAGTCGCTCCCACCAAGCTACAAGAGCTTTGTGATGAACTACAACATGCAGGGGATGCAAAAGACCATTCCTGAAGTGTTCTCGATGCTGAAGTTAGCAGAGGCTGAAATCAAGAAAGAACATCAAGTGTTGATGGTCAATAAGACCACTAAGTTTAAGAAGGGCAAGGGTAAGAAGAATTTCAAGAAGAACGACAAGGAGGTTGCCGCACCTGGTAAGCCAGTTACCGGGAAGAAGTCAAAGAATGGACCTAAGCCTGAGACTGAGTGCTTTTATTGCAAGGGGAAGGGTCACTGGAAGCGGAACTGCCCCAAATACTTAGCAGATAAGAAGGCCGGCAAAACCAAAGGTATATTTGATATACATGTAATTGATGTGTACCTAACCAGCACTCGTAGTAACTCCTGGGTATTTAATACCGGTGCCGTTGCTCATATTTGTAACTCACAGCAGGAGCTGCGGAATAAATGGAGACTGGCGAAGGACGAGGTGACGATGCGCGTCGGGAATGGTTCCAGAGTCGATGTGATCACCGTCGGCACGCTGCCTCTACATTTACCTACGGGATTAGTTTTGAACCTTAATAATTGTTATTTAGTGCCAAGTTTGAGCATGAACATTGTATCAGGATCTCGTTTAATACGAGATGGCTACTCATTTAAGTCCGAGAATAATGGTTGTTCGATTTATATGAGAGATATGTTTTATGGTCATGCTCCGATGGTCAATGGTTTATTCTTAATGAATCTCGAGCGTAATATTACACATGTTCATAGTGTAGATGCCAAAAGATGTAAAGTTGATAACGATAGTCCCACATACTTGTGGCACTGCCGCCTTGGTCACATTGGTGTCAAGCGCATGAAGAAGCTCCATGCCGATGGACTTTTAGAGTCTCTTGATTATGAATCGTTTGACACATGCGAACCATGCCTCATGGGCAAGATGACCAAGACTCCGTTCTCCGGAACAATGGAGCGAGCAACCAACTTATTGGAAATCATACATACCGATGTGTGCGGTCCAATGAGCGTTGAGGCTCGCGGAGGATATCGTTATGTTCTCACTCTCACTGATGACTTGAGTAGATATGGGTATGTCTACTTAATGAAACACAAGTCTGAGACCTTTGAAAAGTTCAAGGAATTTCAGAATGAGGTGGAGAATCAACGTGACTGAAAGATAAAGTTCCTACGATCAGATCGTGGAGGAGAATATTTAAGTCACGAATTTGGCACACACTTAAGGAAATGTGGAATCGTTTCACAACTCACGCCGCCTGGAACACCTCAGCGAAACGGTGTGTCCGAACGTCGTAATCGCACTCTATTGGATATGGTGCGGTCTATGATGTCTCTTACCGATTTACCGCTATCATTTTGGGGATACGCTCTAGAGACAGCTACATTCACTTTAAATAGGGCACCGTCTAAATCCGTTGAGACGACACCGTATGAATTATGGTCTGGGAAGAAACCTAAGCTGTCGTTTCTAAAAGTTTGGGGATGCGATGCTTATGTCAAGAAACTTCAACCTGAAAAGCTCGAACCCAAGTCGGAAAAATGCGTCTTCATAGGATACCCTAAGGAAACTGTAGGGTATACCTTCTACTTAAGATCCGAGGGCAAGATCTTTGTTGCCAAGAACGGATGCTTTCTGGAAAAAGAGTTTCTCTCAAAAGAAGTAAGTGGGAGGAAAGTAGAACTCGATGAAGTACTACCTCTCGAACGGGAAAGTGGTGCAGCTCAGGAAAATGTTCCTGTGATGCCCACACCAATCGAAGAGGAAAACAATGATGATGATCAAGGTACTTCGGATCAAGTTGCTACTGAACTTCGTAGGTCCACAAGGACACGTTCCGCACCAGAGTGGTACAGCAACCCTGTCCTGGAAATCATGTTGTTAGACAACGGTGAACCTTCGAACTATGAAGAAGCGATGGCGGGCCCAGATTCCAACAAATGGCTTGAAGCCATGAAATCCGAGATAGAATCCATGTATGAAGACAAAGTATGGACTTTGACAGACTTGCCCGATGATCGGCGAGCGATAGAAAACAAATGGATCTTTAAGAAGAAGGCGGACGCGGATGGTAATGTCACCATCTATAAAGCTCGACTTGTCGCTAAGGGTTATCGACAAGTTCAAGGGATTGACTACGACGAGACATTCTCTCCTGTAGCGAAGCTGAAGTCCGTCCGAATCATGTTAGCAATTGCCGCATACTATGATTACGAGATATGGCAGATGGACGTCAAAACGGCATTCCTTAACGGGCATCTTAAGGAAGAGCTGTATATGATGCAGCCGGAAGGTTTTGTCGATCCTAAGAACACTAACAAAGTATGCAAGCTCCAGCGATCCATTTATGGGCTGGTGCAAGCATCTCGGAGTTGGAATATTCGCTTTGATGAGATGATCAAAGCGTTTGGGTTTATGCAGACTTATGGAGAAGCCTGCGTTTACAAGAAAGTGAGTGGGAGCTCTGTAGCATTTCTCATATTATATGTAGATGACATACTCTTGATGGAAAATAATATAGAATTTCTGGACAGCATTAAGGCCTACTTGAATAAGTGTTTTTCAATGAAGGACCTTGGAGAAGCTGCTTATATATTAGGCATCAAAATCTATAGAGATAGATCAAGACGCCTCATAGGTCTTTCACAAAGCACATACCTTGATAAGATTTTGAAAAAGTTCAAAATGGATGAGTCCAAGAAAGGGTTCTTGCCTATGTTACAAGGTGTGAGATTGAGCTCAGCTCAGTCACCGACCACGACAAAAGATAAAGAAGAGATGAGTGTCATCCCCTATGCTTCAGCCATAGGATCTATTATGTATGCCATGCTGTGTACCAGACCTGATGTAAACCTTGCCGTAAGTTTGGTAGCAAGATACCAGAGTAATCCAGGCAAGGAACACTGGACAGCGGTCAAGAATATCCTGAAGTACCTGAAAAGGACAAAGGACATGTTTCTCGTTTATGGAGGAGACGAAGAGCTCGTCGTAAAGGGTTACGTCGATGCTAGCTTCGACTCAGATCCGGATGACTCTAAGTCACAAACCGGATACGTGTATATGTTGAATGGTGGAGCAGTAAGCTGGTGCAGCTGCAAGCAAAGCGTCGTGGCAGGATCTACATGTGAAGCGGAGTACATGGCAGCCTCGGAGGCAGCGCATGAAGCGATTTGGGTGAAGGAGTTCATCACCGACCTAGGAGTCATACCCAATGCGTCGGGGCCAATCAAACTCTTCTGTGACAACACTGGAGCTATTGCCCTTGCTAAGGAGCCCATGTTTCACAAGAAGACCAGGCACATCAAGCGTCGTTTCAACTCCATCCGTGAAAATGTTCAAGATGGAGACATAAAATTTGCAAAGTACATACGGATCTGAATGTCGCAGATCCACTGACTAAATCTCTCTCGCGAGCAAAACATGATCAACACCAGAACTCTATGGGTGTTCGATTCATCACAGTGTAACTAGATTGGTGACTCTAGTGCAAGTGGGAGACTGTTGGAAATATGCCCTAGAGGCAATAATAAAAGTATTATTATATTTCATTGTTCATGATAATTGTCTTTTATTCATGCTATAACTGTATTATCCGGAAATCGTAATACACGTGTGAATACATAGACCACAATATGTCCCTAGTGAGCCTCTAGTTGACTAGCTCGTTGTGATCAACAGATAGTCATGGTTTCCTGGCTATGGACATTAGATGTCGTTGATAACGGGATCACATCATTAGGAGAATGATGTGATGGACAAGACCCAATCCTAAGCATAGCATAAAGGTCGTATAGTTCGTTTGCTAGAGCTTTGCCAATGTCAAGTATCTCTTCCTTCGACCATGAGAGCATGTAACTCCTGGATACCGTAGGAGTGCTTTGGGTGTATCAAACGTCACAACATAACTGGGTGACTATAAAGGTGCACTACAGGTATCTCCGAAAGTATCTATTGTTTTATGCGGATCGAGACTGGGATTTGTCACTCCGTATGACGGAGAGGTATCTCTGGGCCCACTCGGTAATGCATCATCATAATGAGCTCAAGATGACCAAAGTGTTGGCCACGGGATCATGCATTGCGGAACGAGTAAAGTGACTTGCCGGTAACGAGACTGAACAAGGTATTGGGATACCAACGATCGAGTCTCGGGCAAGTAACGTACCGATTGACAAAGGGAATTGTATACAGGGTTTGATCGAATCCTCGACATCGTGGTTCAACCGATGAAATCATCGAGGAGCATGTGGGAGCCAACATGGGTATCCAGACCCCGTTGTTGGTTATTGCCCGAGAGTGGTCTCGGTCATGTCTGCATGTCTCCCGAGCCCGTAGGGTCTACACACTTAAGGTTCGGTGACGCTAGGGTTGTTAGGAAGACTAGTATGTGACTACCGAATGTTGTTCTGAGTCCCGGATGAGATCCCGGATGTCACGAGGAGTTCCGGAATGGTCCGGAGATAAAGTTTTATATATGGGAAGTTGTTAAACGGGCACCGGAAAGTTTCGGGGTCATACCGGTATTGTACCAGGACCACCAAAGAGGTTCCGGGGGTCCACCGGGAGGGACCACCCCTCTCGGGGGGCCACTTGGGCTGCGTAGGGATAGCAGCCAGCCCCTAGTGGGCTTGGCGCCCCCCCCCTTGGGCCCATGCGCCTAGGGTTGGGGGGGAAACCCTAAAGGGGGCGCACCCCCCTTGCTTGGGGGGCAAGCCCCCCACCCCTTGGCCGCCGCCCCCCTCTAGGGTTTCCCTAGAGGGCCGGCCCCCCTTGCCCCTTCTCCTATATATAGAGGGGTGAGGGGAGGGCTGCTGGACACCACAAGCCAAGGCGCAGCCCCTCCCCTCCCCAACACCTCTCCTCCTCCGTATATGCTTGGCGAAGCCCTGTCGGAGTACTGCTGCACCAACTGCACCACGCCGTCGTGCTGCCCTTGGAGCTGCCTTCCTCAACCTCTCCTTCCCACTTGCTGGATCAAGAAGGAGGAGACGTCCCCGTCCCGTACGTGTGTTGAACGCGGAGGTGCTGTCCTTTCAGCACTTGGACATCGGTGATCCGAATCACGTTCGAGTACGACTCCATCATCACCATCCCCTTGGCAAGCTTCCGCTCGTGATCTACAAGTGGTATGTAGATGCAAACTCACCCCTTGACTTGTTGCTTAGATGAACTCATAGATGGATCTTGGTGAAACAGTAGGAAAAATTTTAATTTTCTGCTACGTTCCCCAACACTACCCCCATCATCTCTTATCACCAAATCAATCTGTTTATACAGTAGAGATGCCCTAGTTATCACTCAACAAGAATGACCATCCAAGGACAACAACAAGTATCACAGGATCAAAAAGGATTCTAGAGACAAGGGGGAGGATCCAACTTGATACCCACAGGTGCCTCGACTGCTCAAAGGCACACTTATTTCAGCAACGGCTAATCATCATCGCCCATATGTGTGCGAGAAGCAACGCGTAGGTCACACCCATATGCCGTGGCTGGATATTTTTTCGCCCATGTGAAATGACCAAAATGCCCTCGGTGGCCACCCAGTTTTACGCACGGTGGCACAACCGGGAGGTAACTCCTCATTCAACCCATGCTACAGGGGGGCGGGATTGGATCATACGGATGGGGTGACCCAGCGGCTTGATCCGACGGCCGGAACTCCATCAAGCAAAACGATCAGACGACCACCATGCGCTAATCGCTGAGAACGCTCAGGTTTCGCTGAGTCTCGTTTTTCTGGATGATCATCATAGCCCTGGCCATGTCCCATATAGTAGCCGAAGTAGAGCAGGGGAAGATGGAGCTTACCGAGGGAGGTTGTAACCAAGGCAGTACTCAGTGGGCACCGGGGTTGCACCTGAATGCCGTCCAACCGGCGAGGAACCACGTCGGGGTTGCGCCTTGCACCATCCCGCCGACAAGCACGAACGCCACTAGCACCGAAGCGGACAAGCACGTCTAGGAGCACCATCAGGGGTGGAGATGACCGGGGCCTAGTCAGTTCTCTTTTAGCTGCAATCAAGGATAAGATTTGTTAGAACATTCTTGTGGTGCATAGGTCAACTCCACCAGAGGAGAGGAGTTCAGGTGCAAACAAGGTACAAATATTTTGATCTCACTTAACAAATTGACAATGTGTGCCACAATAGAGCAATATGGATCCCTGCTAGTTAACCTGGACTAATACTATGTATATGATTATGACAAGAGTTGCAAATCACATGATCCTATAGTTGGCTTTCTACTAATCGCTAGACTATCACAAATCACTGATCCATTTGTACCAGGATCCCGGTCAAAAAACCAATTTAAAGTTGCCAAGCCACAGTCAGTGTATTAATCATCTATCTCTTTTGTTCATAGAACTGAACATATATGCATATATAATACTATAGGGGAGTAATTAATTATGAAAGCTGCTGAAATACCACAGAAAATATGAAGGCCGTTGCATAGGTGGTTGTGATCGAGACTATGCAAGAGATTCATGTGGAAACACTAAAACAAGGATTGATAGTAGCTCGTAACAGCCTCAGACAGAAGCACGTAGGACCAATGTACAACAAACGTTCCTGTAAAATAATGAAAGAATGACCCAGAAGACACTTTTAAACCATATATAGAACACAGAGAAGCAAGTATGCTTTCGCTTCTATTAGTAATGCTATCATGGAACTAAATATGAAGCCATGGATGTGACATAGAAGCCCTTCTTCCACTATATGTTTAGCCACTCAAAGGGAAATGAATCACTGCTTTATATGCAGGATTGATATGCAGGACAGAACTTTAAATCGTTCCCTTGGTTTGAAAGAATTTAGTAATGATTAACACTTCTAAAAAATCTTAAGCACGCCCTCATCTATTATATTATTTATCCCTCATATCCACTTGTCTAGTATTATTTATCCCAACGTATGTTACAACAGATAATATCAGTCATCGAGATAATTTCAGTGCCAATAAAGTTTAGATAGACAAATTCAGCACCTAAATGATCAGATATAAGTTCAGATCGTTTAATAAACTTTTTATCCCTAGGTAAAATAAAACATCTGTACAAAAAACTGCAATAAGATACATTTATAAGGCATCTTCTGGATTTGACACGCATGAATCATGTAGCAAACAAATAAATATACACGGTTATAGTTTGAAACTACGAAACTACATTTCCTTGGAAAACCTACTTAATTGAAATATTTCAGAAGCAACATCAGAGATATCTATAAATGAAGAAGCATTTTGTAAGCAACATTAAAACCTTCATATAAAAAAAGAAACATGGCAAAATGCTCAATTATTGGTAAGGTAACCACAAATGGTGTGCAACATCAAGCACATTCCATACCAACTGGGTACAAATTAGTGCATGAATTGCACAAATATATCATAGGAGATGGACAGGGGAAGAAGGGATGGATGTTTACCCGGTGCAGCTGTGACTACAGATGGCGGCATATGACGGGAGCACCATAGAGCGTGTCCCCCCTTGTGTCACCGTCAATGGTCAGTTGCTGACGCTGACGCACACTACTAAGAAAAAGGCTATAGATAGGATTAATACTAATGGCGCATCTGGTAAGCAGTGCGCCACTACTATATACTAATGGCGCACCGGTTGGAGGTGCGCCAGTAGTGTGGAAGACACTAATGGCGCATCATGCACACGGTGCGCCACTAGTATTGAATTTTTTTCCATTTTCCATACAATCTAATGGCGCATGGTGCCAAAGTGCGCCATTACTAGTTCTACCAAGTAATGGCGCACCTTGTAAGCAGTGCGCCATTAGTATATAATTTTTTTTTACTTTTTTGCAAAACTGCTAATGGCGCACCGTGTATATTATCATGAACACTTTTTGATCTCGATCTCGATCCCACCTGCACCCTTCCCCGCTAGCTCCACCGCCGCCGCCGACCCACGGCAACTCTCCCCCGCTCCACCGCCGCCAACGGGCACCCCCCGCACCCTCCCCCGCTAGCTCCACCGCCGCCGACGACCCACTGCAACCCTCCCCCGCTCCACCGCCGCCGACGAGCACCGCCCCCCCCCCCGCACCCTCCCCCGCTCCATCGCCGCCAACAGGCACCCCCCGCACCTTCCCCCCGCTCCACCGCCGCCGCCGATGATATTTTCAATTAACAAATTTGAACATATTTTCTAAATAATTATTGCTATTTTTATAAAAAAATATTACTGTTATGATTTAAACAAGTTTGAACATATTTAAACACAAATAAATATCAAACATGATTTAAAATGCATAAAAAAATATTGGGGAGCCTGGGAATCGAACCCAGGACCTCCTGGTGTGTGTGCTGCGTACTGACCAGTCGGGCTAGTGGACGGGTTCTTTTTGATCTCGATCTCGATCCCACCCGCACCCTCCCCCGCTAGCTCCACCGCCGCTGACGACCCACCACAACCCTCCCCGCTCCATCGCCGCCGATGAGCACCCCCCCCCCCTGCACCCTCCCCCGCTCCACCGCCGCCAACGGGCACCCTCGCACCTTCCCCCCGCTCCACCGCCGCCGCCGATGATATTTTCAATTAACAAATTTGAACATATTTTCTAAATAATTATTACTGTTTTTATAAAAAAATATTACTGTTATGATTTAAACAAGTTTGAACATATTTAAACACAAATAAATATCAAACAGGATTTAAAATGCATAAAAATATATTGGGGAGCCTGGGAATTGAACCCAGGACCTCCTGGTGTGTGCTGCATACTGACCAGTCGGGCTAGTGGGCAAATTCTATTGTATATAGGGTTAGGTGGTATATATGTCGGGCTAGATTAAATTACTTATGGCGCACCCTCCGGTGGTGCGCCATTGCTATGGATGCACTTATGGCGCACCCCTGGGTGGTGCGCCATTGCTAAGCCTCCCCCACACTAAAATCTCCAATCCCCAATCCACACTCTAATCCCTCCCCTGCCTCACCCGCCGTTCCCGGCCGTACGTGCACCCAACCACCCTCCGCCGCCGACCACCTCCCTCACCGTCCCCCCTCCGCCCGCGCCCGCGCCCTCGCCGTCCCCCTCCCCCCGCGGCCCCGCCTGCGCCCCCTCCCTCCCGAGCGCGACATCTAGGGTTCCTAGCCGCCGCCACCGCTGCCGGCCCGCCGCCGCGGGCGCGCCCAGCCGGCCGAACCCTCCGCTGCCCCGCCTCCGGTACAGGCCCCTCCAGCCCCGAAGCTGCGCCCCCGCCCGCCTCCTCCTCTCTTCTCCCGCGACCTCCCCCCTACGCCCTCTCAACCGCCCCATCCCCTCAGTGCCGCCCGTCGCCTCCCCGAACCCTAGCTCCGCCGGCGTCGGGGACGACCACCTCGTCGGCCTCACCAGGCCGCAGGCCCTCAAGCCCCATGCCATCCTCGGTCTCGCCCTCTCCACCGGCGGCGCCCCTTCCTCCGCCCCTGCAGCGCAGCAGCAACAGTAAACAGCCATGTAAGATGATGATGCATTTTCATTCAGTCTTTCTATTCAGTCTTTCTATTTGTACTACTTGTTTGTTGTGAAGCTAAGATGATGATGCTATTTTCTTATATGGTGAAGATATACTCTAGTTCTCTTTGTGCTGTGTCACTCTGTTTTTCAAACGTATTTATTTGAGCCAAAGTCACTTGGAGGCCCAACGTATTTCAGTGTGTGTCCTCTGTAAACGAGGCATTTGACTTGATTGATCCCGGAAGGCAACTTATTTTGCAATCCATCTTCGTAGGAAGGAGTATGACAAGAACATCGGTTAGATACATGGGCTACTGTGGATGAAAGTGTGGTATTTATACTCTGCCTTCGACAGAGCAGAGAAGCCAAATACTTGAAACTATTATTTGGTAGGAGATTTATTTTAACAAGATAGAAGAAAACACCCAAGATGATAGGTAATAATACATTCATGTCTAAGACCATCGAGTGGTTAAACCATATGCGGTATGCCTATATATGCCTGTATATATTGCCCGTGGTTCGCCTAAGACACGACGAAATCACCATATGTGACTGAAAATATGGAGAAGAACCAGAGGCTTCTTGAGAGCAACCAGACAAACATTAAGTGAAATTAATTAGATTGTGTGGATAGTAGTAGTACTAGTTTTTGCTGGTGTTTTTGCTGGTGAACCATACGACATTAAGTGAAATTAAGTAGAAATTATAGTAGTTTCAGTTTCACAAATCAAGTTTCAGTTTCACAACCAGCTCAACACTAGCTACATACTGCTGCCCAATACTAGCTCTTTAGAGGGTATACTGCTTTTTTTCTTATCTTAAAACATGCTACAAGGGGCAAAGCATGGATGGTTGCCTTTTGGGTGCATTATCCCACTAACCCGGCCCGACTGATTGCCTTTCGGGCGCGAATCAGCCACACGACATGTTTGATCGACCGTGCCGATCCTTGTGCTTGCTGGGTTGGATATGGATGATGACTAGATGCTAGCTGCGCGCTTCTTCTTCTGGTCTGACCTGCACCGCCATTAATTAGTGTTAACTGTACTAGTATAATCAACTTCAGAGAGTGTCACACTCAGTTCAGCATCTGGCAGACCAAGTGGCACTATCAACTTGTCTTTATCTCCATTTTTCTTGAGCACACACCTATCATGTATCATGTATGTAGTAGCAACATGCTGATGGGGAGGTGTAGCAGCGTCAGGACCCCGACTCAATGCCACATCGATCTAGCATGTAACACCTCATATCACTTTGCGGCCTCACGCACGGTATCCCCACGGGTGTCGCCTTACCTTTGCCCGGGACCGTTTGCGCCTTTTGGCACACGTATATGATAGTGTCGCTAGCATCCATATGATAAGGAGCCCGGGCTGACATGGCTAGTCGTAAACCCAAAGTGGCACAAGCTTACAGGGACAGGCATCCATGACCCAGCATCGAACGTGTCGGTCATCAGCGAGTGAATCCAGGCTATAGCACTGGGCTAACAGGACTCCGGTGAACCGGGCTGTAGCAGGCTAACGGGACTCCGGTATTCATCGCGTGACATTTCCCCGAAGGGACAGACACAAGAACGAAGAAGGACACATGCCGGCCAGCCTAAGTGTTCCAGAGCAGTAGCACGCTACCATGGCTCAGTGGAAGCACTAGGAGACATTTCCCGGTAAGAGAGGCTACTAAGGATAAACAACTAGATAGTCAGATCCCACACATAGCAATACACATTACACGTACGCATAACATGCAAGTATGTGCTGTACAACATGGTATCACAGCATAACTCAACAACTCATATAGATAAAGGCTCAGAAGAGCCAACATAGAATTTATTTCAAACAGGGGTCAAAGGACCCATCATACAGAGCATACAAGCAACAAGCGGAAGCATTACATATCTGAGTACAGACATCTACAAATGAAAAAGGCTAAAGAGCCTGACCATCTACAACATCCGATCAAGATCATAGATGAGGTACAAGCTACTCGTCGAAGTCCACGAGAACACTAGTAAGACCGAAGTCTCCGCTGCAAAAACATAAATAAAGCAACATGAGTACAAAGGTACTCAGCAAGACTTACATCAGATCCTATCATACATGCATTTGTATCAAGAGGGTAATGTGGGATTTAGTTGCAGCAAGCCAGCTTTGACTCAGTGGCTATCCTATTCTACGACTACGAGAAACTCTTGAGGTGAGACAACGTACACGAGTCCACTAATCACCACACAATACACTACTATGGATTCATTCCCGTCTCCCTACGAGAAGGCCATCCATAGCACTCACACTTGTCTTGAGCATTTTAGAGTATCCACTTCAAGTTGTCTGTGTACCATGTAAGCATCCAAGAAGTCCATAACCGTGGACCCGGCTATTTGAATAGATCATGTTAACCCTGCAGGGGTGTACTTCTTCACACATGCTCTCGCCACTTACCGCCATGTACACGTCATGTAACTCGGCAACCTTCAAGCGGAAGCCTGGCGAGGGTGTCGGCCACGACCTGACTAACCACACAAGACTCTAGTCCAGGTTTATTGCCTATTCGGGTTCCATCCGCAAGGAGATCCGGCCGGGGTTTCGCTCACGGCCCCAAACGATGTGTGCAGGGTTCCCGAGCCCACCATCCGGGTGCCACTCGGTACACCAGGCCACGTGTGCCTAGTCTGTCCCAAGCCCACCCCGTCGGGTGCCACTTGGTAGAAAAATAGCACTACCTACAAACACCAGAAACTAGTTGCGACTCCTGGACAGAGATCAAGTTGGTTAATAAGTCGAGAGGGCTTGGAGCGCCCGGAGCCCAATGTGTGGTAGTATCGAGTCATTGGACAACATACATAGAACTCAGTGCTTAAGGACGGTTCCAGTGAGACAACCCACCATGTACTCCTACATGGCGTCTCACCGCTACCTTTACCAAATCATGTTCACACACTTCACTCTCGGCATCAGAACATAGAACACTGCACTCCAATTCATTCCCAATGAATCAGACCTGACACAACTCTAAGCAATAGCAGGCATAGCATGGTAGGAACACAACATGGCTCAATCAACTCCTACACATGCTAGTGGGTTTCAACTATTTACTGTGGCAATGACAGGTCATGCAGAGGAATGGGTTCAACTACCGCAGCACAAAGTAGCAGATGAATCGTTGTTGTCCTAATGCAATAACTAAGAGCAGGAGCGAGAGAGTAGGATTGTATCGGAATGAACAAGGGGGTTTGCTTGCCTGGTAGATCAACAAGGAAGGCACTGCTCCTCAGACAGGTACTCTGGAACGGTCTCCGGAGCAGGACCTATCGAGAAGGAACGGTGTCGACAATCAAAACACAAGCATATGTAACAATATGATGCATGAACATGGCATGAAGATGTGATGTGGTTTGTGCTAATGCATCTAGCAATCATTTGGTTGAAGTTCATTTGAACCAAGAGTTCAAATGCAACTCCAAGTTAACTCTTTATAAATGCCATTTACATGTTTTCACTTATACAGTAGGTATAAGTTGGTTTGTCATGCATGAAACTAGTACAGATGGAAAGATTACATTTTTTTGATAATTTTTCATATATAAATTATTTCAATCTGAGTTACGGTTGAATTTCTATGATTTTTTGAAGTTTAAATCATTTTCTGGAATTTCCTAATTTAATTTAAATCCAAAAAAGAATTAACTGCGTCAGCACTGCGTCACTGTGACGTCAGCGAGTCAACTGCGGCTGACTAGGTCAAACCTGACCAATGGGGTCCACACGTTAGTGACTCAGGGTTAAACAGGGGTTAGTTTAAGCCTAATTAAAAGGTTAGTGGCACTGGGCCCACTGTCAGTGTCGGGTTAGTTAGATGGTGATTAGCCTTAAGCTAATCACCTGACCCACAGGGCCCACCTGACGGGCCGGCGGGGTCAAAGGGTCAAACCCCACCGGCGTTTAGCCGCCGGCGGGGCCGAACACGGCGGAGGGGATTGGGATACGCCGTCCGGCGACCAATCGCGCGACGGAGAGCACCTACGTGAAGCCCAGGCTCGCGCGCATCCAGTGGTGCCCTCCGTTTCACCGGAGACGGCCTATATCGACGGCGGCGACCACTTGGGCGGCGGCCGGAGTTCGGCGAGGAGGGAAGAAGGGGCTACGGTGCACGGTAGGGGCCGGGGTTGGTCGCGTTCGTCTCCTGGAGACGTGATGACCATGGTGGCGTGCTCGGTTGCAGGTGCCCGAAGGTGTGGCTGCAGTGGCGACATGGCCGGCGGCGAGGTGCTACGGCCGTGGCGGGGAAACGACGGCTACGACACGGGAACGGAGGAGTGGGGAGAGAGGAACGGAGCAGAAGCTCACAGCGGACTCGACGGGCTTGTCGGCGAGCTCGGGGACGCGCTGAAGACGGCGGGGCGACGATGGGGATCCACGGCGGCCAGAGGCGAAGATGGCGACGATGACGGCTCCACGGGGCGTCCGACGACGTGTGGCTTGACAGGGAGGACGAGGACGACGACGCGGAGCTCGGGGACATCTCAGATGCTCTTGAGGGGCGCGGTGGCTACAGCTACGGCGAGCGGTGGCGACGGGCGCGTTCGGCCGTGAGAGAGAGAGCGAGGGAGAGGAGAGGAGAGGACCCGGGGGAGAGTGAGAGGGTCCGGAGGGCGTGGCGACGTCCGGGGCATCCAGAGCGACGAGGGGGAGGACAGGCAGGCAGGGAGGGAGGAGGTGGCCGGGCGCGTGGCCGCGGCCGGCTGTGGCGCGGGCACGCAGCTGCTTGGGCGAGGGGGAGGAAGACGACAGAGGAGGAGGGACAGGTGGGCTGGGCTGGCCAGCTGGGCCGGCCAGGCCGCATAGGAACGGGCTGCACAGGGAGGTAAGCGCCAGGTAAGTCTCCTCTCCCTTTTATTTTTCTTTTTCTATTTTCTGACATTTGTTTTGATTTAATAAAAATACTAAATCATTTTATTAACTTATACCAATTTTTATAGAAGCTAGTTATATTATTCCAGAGCTCCTTAATAAATGGCATAGTTTTTGGACAATATTTTATATATAACAAATATATATCCAATGGAAATATTTATGCATTAATTCCAAATGCCCAAAATAAATACTTATGGGCTCTTAAAGATATTGGTTTGACTTTTATCTCTGTCCAATATTTTCAGAGAGCAACATGAGCATTTTCTTGGACCTTTTTGGAGCAATTTTTATTTGGGTCATTTTCAGAGCTGATTCTGAGGGTTTCACAACTCCCCATTTCAAAATTAAATGAAATTTAAACATGATGCACAAATGACTAGCTAGTCTAGGTCATACCAGAACTAGGGATGTGACAAGCAGGATCATGACAAAATGTGCTGCTATCTTATTCCAAGAGGCACATTTTCTCTCAAACTGACATGTTCTTAATATGGACTCTGTTTGATGATAGAGGTGTAGCAGGATCATGACAAAATCAGCTGTTATCTTATTCCAAGATGCACATTTCCTCTGAAACTGACTGAATTGTTCTTAATTTTGCAGGTAGAGGGCAAGATAATTTGTTGGTTGTTTGCTGTCATGTTGTTATTACTTCCATTAGGGCATCTGTTGGTTCATTAACCTTTCTAACATCTGCATATTTCAGGTTTCCGAGGAGGTAAAGGAAGTGAAGTTCAGACAGTGCAGCAGCAGCAACACCTTCAAGGTGAGAAATATGTTCATATTTATCTTTTTTTGCTCAAGTTCTTCAGTACATCATATAATATAGAGAAGTGCAGATCAAGTGGTGCAATCATATACATCTGCCACTTAAGTCATCCTTCCCTTTAAGCAGAGTGATGCCTTTCGATGTCACACAATAATGTTATTGCAAGAACATTCTACTCTTAGTGTTCATTTGTTTACTGCATAAAAATATACAGTTTTGCTGCTGTTATGCCTGTATTCACTGCTGCTGCTGCTGTACATGCGATGATGTTGTAGGTACCCCGAGAGACCCTTGAGTTTGCTGGAATATCGATTAACTTCCGTTCCGGCAAATTCGGGTACTCCATATGTGCCAATTTTTAGCAAAGGTAATGCTGAAATTTTCCGTGAATTTTAGCATTACTTTGCTAAAAATAGGACATATGGGGTACTTGCAATTAATGCCTGTTATCATGCATGTTTTATGATCTGTTGTAAGGGTACTAATTGGTCTCTTCTGTTGCTTATCAGAGATGGCGGGAAGCAGCCATCGCCGATCTGCGACACCGCAGTACGAGTTGGATGCTTTCGAGTTCTTCACTATCATACTTGAGGCTTCAGTATCATCCATGACGCAGGTATATAAAACGAGAGATCTCCCCTTCACCCATCTCATTATGATATCTGTTGTTTGCTACATCACTCATTGTCCCAAACTGCAGAGGCTGCCTGACAGTTTTATGAACATGCTGATGGGTGAAGATCCGCCAAATAATGTGAAGCTGCGACAGGCCGACAGCGGGTTTCGCAGGCAGTGGGATGTGCAGTTGGTGATCAAGAAGGGCCACATGTACTTGTCTCGTGGGTGGGAGAAGTTCTACCGTTCCTACGACCTGCAGCAGGGGTACTTCCTTCTCTTCAGGTACGACAACGACGCCAACATGCTCATCGTGAAGGTGTTCAACAAGACTATGTGTCGCATGCGCTACGCTGCTGATGATGATGCCGGTACGTTCTGCCTCTTCTTATTCCTCTACATTTGGCTTTGTCTCACATCGATTGTTAATGGTCATTGTTGCATTTTGGACAGGTAATGGGAGCAGCATCAGCGACACTGGCTACAGCCAAAGCAGCAGCGACTATGGCTGTAGCGAAAGCAGCAGCGATTCTGGCTGTAGCGAAAGCAGCAGCGATTCTGGCAGTAGCATAGACAACAAGAAGGATGATCTGGACTGGAGTGCGGGAGAGGAGGAGCAGAGTGAGGATGAGGAGCTGCAGGATGACGATGGGCATCAGGCTGAGGATGACCTAGCGCTGGTGGTGGCTGACCAAGGGCAAGAGATGGTGGTGGCTGGCCATGGGCAAGAGATGGAGGTGGCTGAGGATGACCTAGCGATGGTCGTGCCTGAAGGTGGCCTCGCGATGGTGGTGGTGCCTGACAATGACCACGCACCGGTGGTGGCGCTGGCGATCCCACAGCTGGGCAACATGACCATGCCAATTGTGGTAGAAGACTACATCCCACTGCCTCCACTGCCTCCACCACCTCGCCGCTCTAGGCGCATCAGGGAGAGGAAGGAGAAGAAGGAGAAGAACAATGCATGAGAACTGAACTTTGTCAGGTATGTCAGATCTCCTATAGGTTAGCTATCCAAAATGATATATATATACTTAGTTACCTATGTTATCTCTAATATGCTTAGTTTCCTATAGGTTAGCTTCATTTTTACCTAAGTTGGCTCTAATATACTAACTTAGAGCTTATATGCTTAGTTTCCTATAGGTTAGCTCCAAAATAACTTATGTTAGCACAAAATGATCAAGTTTACATAATAAGCTTATAGTCTTCTTCTTGTTCTTCTTCTTTTCCAAAACTCTTCTTATTCTTCTTCTAGTGTTCTTCTTCTTCTAGTATTCTTCTAGTCTTCTTCTTTTTCTTCTTCTTTTTCTTCTTCTAACTTCTTGTTTATCATTTTGCAGATTTGATTTAATTGACGGAAGCTTGCGTGGATGGAGTGCTTCTTTTCCATTTGTGTTTTTATTTTGTATCAATGTGAAACTTTTGTGAATTGATGGATAACGGTGTTGGATGAACAATGTGAAACTTTTGTGAATTGATGGATAACGGTGTTGGATGAACAATGTGAAACTTTTGTAATATGTAACGATGGAACTATGTGTTGGCTATGTATGTATATATGATGGAACTTGTGTGTTGGCTATGTATGTATATATGATGGAACTTGTGTGTTGGCTATGATCGTTATATGGATGCTTGTTGTATATATATGTGTTGGATATCTCATAGGTGAAATAGTGACCTGAGATTAAGAAAAAAATGAAAAAAATTGTTACTAATGGCGCACTACAATGTGATGCGCCATTAGTATAGAAGACACTAGTGGCGCACTGTGGGCAAACTAATGGCGCACTGCCTGGTGTGCCATTAGTATACCAGATACTAATGGCGCACCAGTGGTGCGCCATTAGTAAAAAATACTAGTGGTGTGCTACTAATGGCGCACTGGTAATGCGCCATTAGTAGGCAAAACCAGTGCGCCATTAGTAGGCTTTTTCCTAGTAGTGGCAAATTTAAAACTATGGTACAAATTAAAAAAATAAATCAATAAAGATATACTCCTGGAAACTAAATCAAGCTAGCCATGCATAGTTCATCTCAAAATAGGAACACATATCTTGTGGCTTGATTACCTAAATCCAACCAGAGATCCTCATAGCAGTGGGGTAGAAAAGCAAGAAGGCTTGTGAGCACAAACTACAATGCATGGCAGATCAAATCATATCTTCTTGCCTATGTAATTAATAATCAAAGAAGCAGAATCTCAGTTGGTGCACAGGTGTCTCGATTGCTCAAAGGCACATTTATTTCAGCCATGGTTAATCATCATTGCCCTAGCAAGAATGGCCTCCAACCGGTGGGGCACTTGACTGGACGCACAGGCCATACCCGCACACATGGTCGCTGACGGACGCGTCCCACATGCAAAGGGCCCCACACGCCAGCGAGCACGGGTCGAATAGACCGAGTGAGCGACGCTGCGAGCCAAATGAGCTAACCCATCGGTAGAGCACCGGGTTTCGATCCGGTGGCCAGGATCGGCCCGGAGCGAGATCCAACGGCCAGAATAGCATCAGGAAAACGATCGGACTGCTAGGAAGCCCAAATTGCTGAGTAGCCGGGGTTTTCGATCGGTCTCATGTTTCTGGATGGATGTTCTTACAAGGGTGAAACTGCCCTGGTTATCACTCATCAGAACTGACCATCCCAGGACAGAGCCACTAAAATAAGAACATGGTCAAAACGGCAAAGAAGCGAGGGGGTATCCAACTTAATACCCACAAGTGCCTTGATTGCTTGAGAGCATGCTTATATCAACCATAACCGATCATCATAGCCCTGGCTATGTCCCATACAGTAGCCGAAGCAGAGGAGCAGGAGGAAGATGCAGCTCACCCAGGGAGGTTGTAACCGAGGCAGTACTCAGTGGGTGCCAGAGTTGCGGTTGAACGACGTCCAACCGGCGAGGAACTGCTTCCTACAATCCTGAACCGGCATAAAAAGAAGCAGGAGCTCATCATTTCCCGTTGCTCCTGAAAAAATTGTAAAACAAACAAAAATTAATGCTTTGTGACTGACCAACAAGAATTAAAAAACTAATTCTTATAACCTAAGGTGCTCTGACCCCAAATCTTTTCTTCATAAACATGGAGAAACTCTCATCAACAGAGTAAGCTTACGACATATAAAAAAATATTATAAGAAAGAACACCAGATAGAAGCTAACAAAATTAAGTTTAGAATATACCTTAGAAAATCAATAACTGTACAAAAATATTGTGGGCCAAATGGAATTCATATAGGCCACTAACTAAACTGAGAGGAACCAAACTTTTATATTTTGACCAATTTTTCCACATTAGTCTGAAGCTCTTGTTATTTTATGTATACAAATTAAGACTGTCATTATTTAAACCGGATATTCTTAAAGCCTCTATCTGATTTAAGCCCAGAACATAAAATTAGATAGCAAAAAACATGCATGGACTGAACTCTTCAGCAAAATAATATATGTCTACTCAAAGCTATATCTTTCCAGATTGTTAAGGATTATTTTAACTGCTTTTGACATCTTTGTCCTTGCTTGGCATTTGGATTCGGTGTACTGAATTGATACTTTGCACATATATAGTACATCTTTGTATTTACTTTACAGAAGTACCTCATTGGCTCCTATTACCAAGACCGATAAGAATTTGGGAAGCTATGAGATGGATAATTTTTTGAACTTACTGATGACAGGGAGGTTCATATCAAGCTCAAGAAGCTTAAAGCCATCCATGTCTAGCATGTGCACATCACTGATAACAAGATCAAATATGTCCATGTTTTCCCATAGCATCCTCAGTGCGATAACAACCTGATTCGTCGCCATCACTCGACACACAACAACATGTTACTCTTTCAAAGTGGGTAACAATACAAGGGAAATGGTCCTATGCATTTTTCATGACAAAAATCAGATGCCTGGTGCATCTTCTGTACTATAAAAAGGGCATCATAAATTCAGGTCACCCAATCAAATGAATCCATCCATCCACAGGTAACCAATCTTTGGTTACAGGCAGCATCTGAAAGTTAGCTGACCTAGCACAATGTTCTTATCTGATTGTGAGATATGTAACCAAAGATGGGTTACCTCTAACTAAAGATTGTATAAACTATATTAGGCAAATACATACACTAAAATAGGAAAAAAAATCATGTAGGACCCAATTCCATTAAATTGAAAAACCTAAAGATCCATGGTCACTAAAGTAGGAACCTAAAAGAGTAAATAAACCTAGATGGGATTAAAAAAGAAGCAGACAGAATGGACATAGACCAAGCATACCAACCTAAATGGACCAGCCCAATGAATGTCTACCTGACAGCATACTACTTCAGCATACTGAACAGAAGCAACAATTGTACTTACAAATTGAAGGATTCAGGAGGGATCTCCCCCTCTACCAGGAACATGTTGGCAATTTGGATATTTCACTTGAGCAAGTAGTCATGGATATGTACATCAAGCCTACACGACCCACCACAAGAAATTAAAGATAACATAATTCATCCCAAGAACACATCCAAACATTGAACACCTTGTGGTGGTGTACCTTTGTGGAGAAGTAGATCTGGGCAGGCTCGTCACTGGTGACTAACATCCCCATGCCCTTCTCCTCCATCCCAACACAACATGTTCGTCTCTTGCAGTTCCATGATGATGGGTGGAGCAGTGGTGAGAGAGAGAGAGAGAGAGAGAGAGAGAGAGAGAGAGGACCTACAGCCGATCCTCTCCTGAGGATGAAGGAGAAGGAGGGGCGACGGGGGAGCACCTACAGCGGACGTAGAAGGAGGAGTGAAGGGGGGGGGGAGTGCCGCATCGAGTGCCTACTGCTGGCGCTCCTCGGCCGTGCGCACCGTCTGGCCTCCAACATGGCCTTGGCGGTGCCGTCCGCCGCGCACATCGAGCTCGCAGAATACGGGACGACGGGGCGTCGACCTCATCGCCCGCAGTCCCAATCTTCTTCTAGGGTAGCGTGTGGTCGTGGATGAGTGCTCGGGCGAGCGGCGGTGACCTCCGACGAGGCTTGTGGCGCCCCCATCCTCCCTGGCGTGGTTGACCCGCGGCGCCCACGCCACCGTCAACCGCGGAGCGAATCCGTGGAGGCACGCGCACACCCGGCGACGCCCTCCCTCTCTAGCCGCTTCCTTCACAGCGGGAGGATGGCCTGGCCGAGCGGCGGCGGCGGCGGCAGCCGGCGGGGGCGGGCCTAGGGTTTGGAGGGGGGAGAGAGGCGAGGCGGAGGGAAGAGGAGAGGGGGACGCGCGAGTGGGAGAGGAGCGACGGCTTAGGTCACACCGATATGCCGTGGCTGGATATTTTTTCGCCCATGTGAAATGACCAAAATGCCCTCGGTGGCCACCCAGTTTTACGCGCGGTGGCACGACCGGGAGGTAACTCCTCATTCAACCCATGCTAGGGGGGGGGGGGTTGATTCGATCCAACGTCCGACGCCCCTCCACCGCTCAATCGGACGGCCGGAACTCCATCAAGCAAAAAGATCGGACGGCCAGGAGGCCCAAATCGCTGAGAACGCAGATGTTTCGCGCGGTCTCGTTTTTCTGGATTGTTTACTAAAACAGGATCTTGTCAATTCTATTCCGCAGCATACTGTGCTAATACATACTCCCTCCGTCCGAAAAAGGTCGTAGATACATCCATTTGAGAGACAAGCTTGTGACAAGTTCTTTCGGACAGAGGGAGTACCAAGGTGTATTTGTAGCATAACTGTCGGTATTCTTCTAGGCCGCGTATGACAAGTTTGTAAAAAAGTTCACATGTATAAAAAGCTTACATCAGTAGTTTACCTTCACACAACACACACTTTATCATTTCATTCCGGTGCAAAATTAGCAACAAGCGGGATCAGGAGCAAAACAAACGAGTCATCGACGAATTAGGAGGTGACAAAAAACATTCCAGTGAGACTCTGAATACTGCTCATCCTGGTGAGATGACAGTCACAATAGCAATAATTAACGGACTCTTTCTGAAGTCTGAACACTAGAAAGAGCATTACACGCAACAGCTTGCAAGGTACCAACCAAATGAAATGAAGAGCAAATACTACTGTATAACATAACACGCTTAAACAGCATCGGGAGCACCATGAGTTGCAGCGGCATCGGCGGTGTCGTCGTCGACGCTCCCGACATGGGCGAGCAGGGCCCAGAGGAGCGTCACCAGCTCCCCGCCCCGGGCGACGGCCTCTGCGTGGTCGTCGATGTTGTCGCAAGCAGCGGCGACGTAGACGAGTGTGTCCGACCAGAATTCCGCGAGGGTCTTCCATGCCACCTCTTCTCCTGCCGGCAGCTCCGCCAGCCGCCGCCCGAGCTCCGCACCATCCTTGAGCACTTGGTGCTTCGACCGCTGCCTCAGCAGCTTGACTAGGTGCTGATCCTCTGCTTCGGGCGTCGCCGTCGACACCCGATGGCTGGCGCCCTTGAGGACGCGCGCGGCATCCTTCTTGACGGCCTTGTACAGGCTCCTGCACCACGCCGCGTCGTCGGGGAGTAGCTCGGGACAGTAGGCCACCAGGTAGGCGCAATATCGCGATATATGATTGGCGACTACCTCAGGGTTGGAGAGAGGCCGGTTTGGCCGTCGTGATCTCACTTCAAGGATACTTGTGGCGACGTGACACACGAGCATGGCATCAGCAACTCCCTTGGCTACCTGGAATGTCCAAAGAAGCTCGTGGTTGCCCACTCGTACTTGCAGAGGCGTCACACTGTTCCTTCGGCACCTGATTATTCTTTGATCGAACCTTCTCACCGCACCCACGACGGCAGTCTTCACTGCTTTCGGCACCTTCTTCTTCTCGTCGGGCCGATGAAGGAGACGCCGAAGAAGAGCCACTGGCTTTCTCCTTTGGTGGAGCAGCAGTACGGAGCATTGGTTCATCTCGTCGACCCAGTGCTCGATGAGGTTGCATCTGGTGCGTAGCACATAGCCAACACATTTACGAATGGTCGGAGATTTCTGCCAAGAAGTATGCCTTGTGTAGCCGCAGATCAGGGCCACTTTGGCCCAACTGGAGCAGATGTAAGAAGCGATCTCCCTCGCTTCAACGAGCAAAACTAGCATAACAAGTATATACAGTTCCAGGAGATCAAACGACAATGTTCCAAAATGAACCCGATTTCCACTCTGAGTCGGATCTGGTTGATCATATTCACGATTGCAGTGCACATGAGGACAATAAATCTGCCCAGAAACATGCCCTTGATCCAGCATTGCACGAGTGCTACTTGCCAAATAGAAGATGAAAAATAAGCAATGGCCGATGCTTGAGAGCGAAATGGATGCGCTCAACATGGGTAGCCAGCCAATTGAATATGAGACTGGGAGGGACGTATAATAGTAATCATGAAGAAATGAAAGTTCATGTGCAATCAACCCAAATACCCTTCCATCATCACTATCTTCAAGCAACATAAGCCGTATAAAGTTGCTGACTTTCATAAAACCAGCTTCACCTGCGGTGTATCTTGCAAACCGACACCGCAACAGCTTGAACAATGCGAATGAAAGGCACAAATCCTTGTGCTGCTCTGTTGGCTTGGGAAGCACCGTGTCATCCAACTGCCAAACTCGGTCGATGGTCACTAAGCCACCATTGTTCATCCCTGTCAAGCTGTAACCATGGGGTCGTTTTTCTACCGAAACAGTGCCCTCTCCCATGAGTATAAGTGGAGGAGGTACATGCTGATTTACTAGCTCAGAATGACGGGCTCCATATTGTAGCCGCTCCATGTATCCAACAATGACACGTGGATTCCGTCCAAGCGCTAATGATCGTGTGGCCTTGTACCATGCATAGTACTTGAAAAGCAATTTGGCCAAGATAAAAACATATGGCAGTCCAAATAAGAGATATATCACCGGATGTAGCATAGTATCTCGTGACCATTTGACATATCCAGAAGGAGCTCCAGCTGATTCCAAAATGATGTAGGCAAGGTAGGATGTCCACATTGCTTGAACAAGCTGCACTGCAGGGGGTGCAATGCTTCGTCCTTCTCTAGAATCACCGGCCACTATTGCCGTGGCGTTGGTACCGATGTTTTGAACAAGACCAATCCACAACATGACCATGCCTACGTGGTTGTCCGCTGTACAAGTTGCTGTTGCGACTCGGTCTCGTTCTGTGTATATGGTGAATGTGTAAGGATTTTCTAAGGTGGATACGAGATAGGAGAGGATGGGCAGGAACATGGTGGTGGCTCCTAGGTAGAGAAAACGGATCAAAGGATGGTGGCGATAGCGACGCCCGTAGGAGCCTATCCCAGCTATGACTCCCATCAAAATAGTGTTCGCCACTAGGAGAGTGTTGACACGGAACAACAACCCTCCCACATGCTTGGAGAAGAAAGCCAATTCATCATTGGAGCACTCTTGGGTAGAATTTCCACCCATGATATGTATTGACCTGGTTGTCAAATTTGAATATTAGCATACGAGTTGTTTAATTGTTGGTGGCAACTGTCTATATACCACGGCAAAGATGCACGTCACTATGACCGCCCTCGACTGGTTTGCACATGAGTAAAAACAATGCTCGCTCGACTGGTTTGACCTTAGAATCTTAGATAAATGAATGAGAATGACTATACCATCCTTTCAATGAATATTATATTGTACTCCCTCCGTCCCAAAATAAGTGTCTTGAACTTAGTACAAATTTGTACTAGAGCTAGTATAAAGTTGAGACACTTATTTTGGGACGGAGGGAGTACTCCGTAACAACGAAAAGCCCAATTGGAACACTTGCAAATTCTGCTTATAAGTAGACAAATAAACAAGAGGTGATTAAGATTTACCTCACAGTGGCTCCTGTGCGTGCTGTTCGGATGATAATATATTTGTAGCTTGCAAAGGAGTACGTTCGCTTTTGGTCTCGTTATATACTTCATGTGGAGCAGTACCTTGCTTCTTTCAGCTGCAGGGTATCTGATTTTGAACCACTTCTTTCTTCTTTTGAACATCCTTACGAGCTGGATATATGCTCCATGTCGAGCCTGCTTTGCTTTGCTACCCGGATGCATGTTGCTTTGAATATTTGTTTCCTTGGGCGCGGTTAAAGAATGGCGGGCTCTGTCGGCACCATGGATTCGTTCCTTGCTTTGTGCCGGCCGAACTGCAGCTGCCATTTTTGGTTCGAGAATCTCTTTGTTCTGCACGCAAAAGTAGCCTCTCTCTCCCCCCGTGTGCGTTTGTGTTGCAGCCTGTATGCAATGACGATGGGAGAGAAGAGCCGAAGCAGAACAAACTGAAGCAGAGTAATGCCTGAGGAGATCGTGCCTGACGAAACTGAATATAGGGATGGCAGTGCTACTTCAGGCGAGAAGGGATGCAGTCTGAACCACATGTTGGGCCCCGCATGTTGGCCAGGACATGTTGAGTGCGCGTGTGCGGGCGCGCGCCGGTCGTGTCGTGCGCGTCGGGTGCGTGGCGGGGTTGCGTGTGTGTGGTGCGTGTGTAGCACGTGGATGCGCGTGTGTGCGTGGACCCAGTGCGTAGGTGCAGGGCCAAGGCGTTGGCGAATCAGGCGGGGCGCTCGCGCTGATCTGTTGAGGGCGCGGCCAGAGCGGCCGGATCGAGCGCATGAGTTGGGTAGAGGCGTAGTGGTCGTGTCCAGGCGCTGGCCCAGGTATAAAGCCGCCCTGGTGATCATTGTAATGGCCGTGGGTGTAGCTCGAGTTCGTGCTTGAGGAAGAAACATGCCGTCTGTGCAGCGGGCGTTCGTGCGCCGGGAACTCCACCGAGTCCTCTGTTTCTCTTCGTTTTCTCCTTCCTCCGTTGGGCTCGTGCTAGTTTGAGGTGAATGAGAGGGAGAGGTAGACTCATGGAAGAGCAAGGGCAAGCTAGAGTTCGGTCTCGAACCCAACAATTGGTATCAGAGCCACTTTGCGCGTTGGTCGACGGCGGGCATATCGCTCATTCCGTACAGTGGTGGCGGCGCGATGTCGTTGCAGGTGCTGCCAGTGACGCCGGCGAACTAGACGTCGCGGGCCATCAAGGTTGAGGCGATCCTTGATGCCCAAGGACTGTGGTGTGCGGTGGCGCCGACGGAGGGCATGGTGGTCGACATCGGCAAGAGCAAGACGGCGCGGGCGGCGATGCTGGGCGCGCTGTCGGAGGATCTGCTGATGCAGGTGGCGACGAAGCCCACCGCGATGTAGGTATGGGAGACCCTCAAGGTGAGCATCGTCGGCGCCGATCGGGTGCGGGCGGCGAGGCTCGCGATGCTACGTGGCGAGTTCAATCGCCCGCGGATGGAGGACGGCGACGAGCTCGACCCATACGCGGGCAAGGTGAACGACATGTCGGCGAGATACACACAACTCGGGACCACTCTGGACGAGGCCGCCATGGTGAAGAAACTGCTCGACACCGTGCCGGATCAGCTGTACGCCGCGGTGGCCGGAATCGAGCAGTTTTGCAATGTTGAAGAGATGGCGTTCGAGGAGGCCGTAGGGCGTCTGAAGGCGTTCGAAGAGCGGACACGGCAGCGTGCGCAGGCCACCGGCGAGCGGGCGGGCGAGTGATGTCTGCTAGGACTACGCGGTATTTCCCCAAAGAGGAAGGGATGATGCAACACAACGACGGTAGGTATTTCCCTCAGTGATGAGACCAAGGTTATCGAACCAGTAGGAGAACCAAGCAACACAACGAAAACAACACCTGCACATAAATAACAACTACTCGCAACCCAACATGTTAAAGGGGTTGTCAATCCCTTTCGAGTAACGGCGCCTCAAGATAGGCAAACGGACGTGAGATAAATTGTAGTAGATTGATAGATCGAATGGCAAATAAAATAAATAAGAATAAAATGCAGCAATGTATTTTTGTATTTTTGGTTTAGTAGATCTGAAAATAAATGCAAAGTAAAAATTGATCGCAAAGGAAAATATATGAGAAAGAGACCCAGGGGTCGTAGGTTTCATTAGTGGCTTCTCTCGAGAACAATAGCAAACGGTGGGTGAGCAAATTACTGTTGGGCAATTGATAGAATTTCAAATAATCATGACGATATCAAGGCAATGATCATTATATAGGCATCACGTCCAAAATTTGTAGACCGACTCCTGCCTGCATCTACTACTATTACTCCACACATCGACCGCTATCCAACATGCATCTAGTGTATTAAGTTCATGGAAAAACGGAGTAATGCAATAAGAACGATGACATGATGTAGACAAGATCTATCTATGTAGAGATAGACCCCATCATTTTATCCTTAGTAGAAACTATACATACGGTCGGTTCCCCTTCTGTCACTGGGATCAAGCACCGTAAGATCGAACCAACTACAAAGTACCTCTTCCTATTGCAAGATAAATAGATCAAGTTGGCCAAACAAAACCCAATATCAAAGAAGAAATACGAGACTATAAGCAATCATGCATAAAAGAGATCAAAGAAACTCAAATAGTTTCATGGATATAAATAAGATATAACTGATCATAAACTCGAAGTTCATCAGATCCCAACAAACACACCGCAAAAAGAGTTACATCATATGGATCTCTAAGAGACCATTGTATTGAGAATTCAGCGAGAGAGAGGAAGTCATCTAGCTACTAACTACGGACCCGAAGGTCTACAAAGAACTACTCACACATCATCGGAGAGGCACCAATGGAGGTGGTGAACCCCATCCGAGATGGTGTCTAGATTGGATCTGGTGGTTCTGCATTCTGCGTCGGCTGGATCAATATTTCATTGAATCGCCTAGGGTTTTAGGAATATTGGGGTATTTATAGAGAAAAGAGGCGGTCCGAAGGGCACCCGAGGTGGGCACAACCGACCACGGCGCGCCCTGGTGGATTGTGCCCACCTCAGAGCACCCCGAGGCGCAGCCAGGGCCCATTAGGTGTCTTCTGGTCCAAAAAAAATTCTCCGTGAAGTTTCGTTGCATTTGGACTCCCTTTGGTATTGATTTCCTGCGATGTAAAAAACATGCAGAAAACAACAACTGACACTTGGCACTATGTCAATAGGTTAGTAACAAAAAATGATATAAAATAACTATAAAATGATTATAAAACATCCAAGATTGATAATATAACAACATGGAGCAATCATAAATTATAGACACGTTGGAGACGTATCAGCATCCCCAAGCTTAACTCTTACTCGTCCTCGAGTAGGTAAGTGATAAAAACAGAATTTTTATGTGGAATGCTGCCTAACATTTTATATCATAATTTTTTCTTTATAGCATGGACATTTGGACTTTTATGTGATTCAAAGCAATAGTTGAGTTTTGACATGATAATTTAAATACTCAAGCATATCAACAAGCAACCATGTTTTCAAAATATCAACGCTAAAATAAGTTATCCCTTGCCCATCATGCTCAACCATTGATCCATTCATGAAACACACTCGCATATTAACTTCACCCAATACTCAAGTACGATCATATTGCCTCCTAGTTGGTGCTTTTGTAAGAGAAGGTGGAGACTCAAATTCAAAAATAAAAATTGCATAAGGTAAAAGAAAGGCCCTTCGCTGAGGGAAGTAGGGATTTGTAGAGGTGCCAGAGCTCAAAGCGAAAATTTAGAGATAAAAACATTTTGGGAGGTGTATCCTTCCCAGCAACGAAAACGACTTAGAATTCCCAACACTTTCCATGCTAGATATATCATAGGCGGTTCTTAAACAGAAAATAAAGTTTATTCTCTTTTCAACCAGAATTTCACTTTACATGGCTAGCCGTATCCACCCTCCATACCATCGCTTTCCAAGGAATTTATTATTTGACAACATAAAGTAAATTCATTTTTATTTCGGGGCTGGGCATCCCTAATACCTTTGCCTTACTCTTGTGCAATGCCAAGTGAATAAACACTCATCGTGAGAATAATACATCTAGCATGGAAAATATTAGCCACCCCTCACCGCTCCGCGAGCGGAACGAACACACAAAAGAGAAGTTTATTTTGAAAATTAGAGATGGCACATACAAATTTGCTTAGAACGGCAAAAGAATACCGCATATAGGTAGATATAGTGGACTCATGTGGCAAAACTAGTTTGAAGGTTTTTGGATGCACAAGTAGAGATCATACTTAGTGCAAAATGATGGCTAGCAGAAGATTGAGAAGCGACCAACTAAGAAACGAATAATCTCATAAGCGAGTATTAAGCATAATTAACACAAATAATGCAACACAAGTAGGATATAATTTCATTGCATAATTATTGACTTTTGTGCTTGCATAGGAAATCATAAACCTTAACACCAATATTCTTACTAAAGCATAATTACTCATCAACATAACTCACATATCACATCATCATTTCTCAAAACTATTACTAAGAATCAAGTTTGTTTTGTTCAATGATCTTAATGAATTTTTTATTATATCCTTCTTGGATATCTATCACTTTGGAACTAATTTTCATATGCTGCTTTTGACAAGTTTAAACAAATATAAGTGAAGATCATGAGCATAAATTTTCTTTCTCTTAAAATAATTTAAGTGAAGCAAGAGAGAATTTCTTGAAAATTTAATTAACTCTCAAATAAGTCCAAGTGAAAAAAGAGCATTTCTTCAAAAAATACTAAAGCACAACATGCTCAAAAAGATATAAGTGAAGCACTAGAGCAAGTCCATAGCTCATAAAAGATTTAAGTGAAGCATAGAAAGCAATTATAACAAGTCATGACATAATTTTGGCTCTCTCAAATAGGTATGTCCAGCAAGGAATCAAGAACTAAAACACAAAATAAAACAAGCAAAGACTCATATCATACAAGACGCTCCAAGCAAAACACATAGTATGTGACGAATAAAAATATAGCTTCGAGTAAAATATCGATGGTCGTTAGAAGAAAGAGGGGATGCCACTCGGGGGCATCCCCAAGCTTAGTTGTTTGCTCATTTTTGGATAATAGCTTGGGATGCCGGGGCATCCCCAAGCTTAGGCTCTTCTTACTCTTTATTCCTTCATCCATTGTAAGATAACCCAAAACTTGAAAACTTCAATCACACAAAACTCAACAAAACCTTCGTGAGATCAGTTAGTGTAAGAAAAATAAATCACTACTATAAGTACTGTATCAAACCAATTCATATTTTGTTTTTGCATTATATTTACTGTATTCCAACTTTTCTATGGCAAAAACTCATCAAAGAAAACCATAGAGCCATCAAAATAGGCACATAACACAAAGAAAACTGAATCAGTCAAAATTGAACAGTCTGTAGCAATCTGATTTGTTCAAATACTTCTGGAACTCCAAAAATTCTGAAAATCCAAGACGACCTGAGAAATACTGCAAAAAATTGGTATTTTATCACGCTCTTTTTAAAAATAAAAATTGTTTTCGTGAGCGCAAAAGTTTCTGTTTTCAGCAAGATCAAACAATTATCACCTAAGAAGATCCTAAAGGCTTTACTTGGCACAAACACTAATTAAAACACAAAAAATATAATCATAACAGTAGCATAATTGTGTAAACACTCAAGAACAGAAAGCAAAAAGCAAAAATAAATTTTATTCATTGGGTTGTCTCCCAACAAGCGTTATAGTTTTACGCCCTTAGCTAGGCATAAGGCAAGGATCTAAGTTTTGTCATCTTTGTCCAACTCCTCCTTAATCAAACACTTAGGATTCTTTAGAGATTTAGTATAAAGATTTTCAATGATAATACTTCTAGGAAAAACTTTAAAGAATTCATTCTTGCCAAAAGGATCCCTTATAACTTCAACAAAATCCAGGTGAATGCTAATCATCTTAAGATATCCATTATTACTACTAGAAGTTGCACCCTTATTCTTGGTAACTTTGGTCTTAAAATTTTTATGGGATTTTTTTTAATAATTTTAGCGGAAGCAAAAGCCGTGCTCAAATTACTAAAGATTTCTTCCAGTTTATCAATCCGAGACGGACTTTCTTCAATTCTTTCGTGCATTACGGTTCCCTTTTCTTTTAACAACTTAAAATCTTCTCCCGTCTTTGACCCAATTTTAGTGGCAAGATTATGCATATTTTTATCCAAATTTTCAATATGCTCTTTAGTAAGCATTTTCTTTTCAATAGCATCTAATCTTTCCATAACATGCTCAAGAGTCAAAGTTGTTTCATTAATGATAAGAGGTGGTGAGCCCATTAAATTTCCCATAGCATCAAAATCATCAAGAGAGGGATACATGAAGAAATTTCCACCGGTAATCGTATCAAGGACGAATCTATACCAAGTGGCGATGCCCACATAAAAGCAACAAAGAAGAACAACGGTAGATTGCTTACGGATAGATCTATTATGAGCATTGTAAATTCTATACCAAGCATCTTTCAGATTTTCTCCTCCCCTTTGTTTAAAGTTGAGAACTTCGTTCTCGGGAGTGCACACAATAAAGGAAGGACTATCCATACCGATAATAACGGCAATCAAGATTGCACACAAAATAGATCCAGCAAAAAAACGGCGAACGGAAAAAGAGGGGCGAATAAAATGGCATTTTTTATGAAATGGGGGAGAGGAAAACGAGAGGCAAAGGCAAATAATATAAATTGCGAGGAGATGAGATTTGTGATTAGGAACCTGGTTTATGTTAAAGATCCTCCCCGACAACGGCGCTAGAAATTCCTTTTGATGTCTGCTAGGACTACGTCGGTATTTCCCCAAAGAGGAAGATGATGCATCACAGTGACGGTAGGTATTTCCATCAGTGATGAGACCAAGGTTATCGAACCAGTAGGAGAACCAAGCAACACAACATAAACAACACCTGCACACAAATAACAACTACTCGCAACCCGGCATGTTAAAGGGGTTGTCAATCCCTTTCGGGTAACGGCGCCTCAAGATAGGCAAACTGATGTGAGATAAATTGTAGTAGATTGATAGATCAAACGCCAAATAAAATAAATAAGAATAAAATGCAGCGAAGTATTTTTGTATTTTTGGTTAGTAGATCTGAAAATAAATGCAAAGGAAAAGTAGATCAAATATATGAGAAAGAGACCCCGGGGCCGTAGATTTCACTAGTGGCTTCTCTCGAGAAAAATAGCAAACGGTGGGTGAACAAATTACTGTTGGGCAATTGATAGAACTTCAAATAATCATGACGATATTCAGGCAATGATCATTATATAGGCATCACGTCCAAGATTAGTAGACCGACCCCTACCTGCATCTACTACTATTACTGCACACATCAACCGCTATCCAGCATGCATCTAGTGTATTAAGTTCATGGAAAAACAGAGTAATGCAATAAGAACGATGACATGATGTAGACAAGATCTATCTATGTAGAGATAGACCCCATCGTTTTATCCTTAGTAGCAACGATACATACGTGTCGGTTCCCCTTCTGTCACTGGAATCAAGCACCGTAAGATCGAACGCACTACAAAGCACCTCTTCCCATTGCAAGATAAATAGATCAAGTTGGCCAAACAAAACCCAAATATCGGAGAAGAAATACGAGGCTATAAGCCATGATGCATAAAAGAGATCAAAGAAACTCAAATACTTTCATGGATATAAAGAAGATATAACTGAGTATAAACTCAAAGTTCATCAGATCCCAACAAACACACCGCAAAAAGAGTTACATCATATGGATCTCCAAGAGACAATTGTATTGAGAATTCAGTGAGAGAGAGAGGGAAGCCATCTAGCTACTAACTACGGACCCGAAGGTCTACGAAGAACTACCCACGCATCATCGGAGAGGCACCAATGGAGGTGGTGAACCTCATCCGAGATGGTGTCTAGATTGGATCTGGTGGTTCTGGACTCTGCGGCGGCTGGATCAATATTTCGTCGACTCCCCTAGGGTTTTGAAAATATTAAGGTATTTATAGAGCAAAGAGGCGGTCCGGAGGGCACCCGAGGTGGGCACAACCCACCAGAACACGCCTGACCCTCCTGGCGCGCCCTGGTGGGTTGTGCCGACGTCGAAGCACCTCCAAACGCAGCCAGGGCCCATTAGGTGTCTTCTGGTCCAAAAAATTCTCCGTGAAGTTTCGTTGCATATTTGGACTCCGTTTAGTATTGATTTCCTGCAATGTAAAAAACATGCAGAAAATAGCAACTGTCACTTGGCACTATGTCAATAGGTTAGTACCAAAAAATGATATAAAATGACTAAAATATTTAAAAAAACATCCAAGATTGATAATATAACAGCATGGAACAATTAAAAATTATAGATACGTTGGAGGCGTATCAGCGAGCAGCTCATGATGACAAACGGCGCAGTGGGCGGCGTGGCGGCAGCAGCAGGGCGAAGGCGGCTTCAATGATCATGACGATGACGGTGCGACGAGCACGACATTAGGCGGCAAAGAAAATCGGCGTGGCCGCTGCTACAACTGCGAGCAGCGGGGACACTTCAAGAGGTAGTGCACTAAGCCGCGGAAGGCACCGGTAGCGGAGCACACGCTCGCGGCGGAGATCGGCGACAACTACGAGTCAGCACTCCTCCGAGCCACGGCTTAGGGGGTGAGTGTTGGCCAAATAAGCCGCAGCGGCGGCCAGGACATGTTGAGTGCGCGTGTGTTGGCGCGCGCTGGTCGTGTCAGGCGCGTCGGGTGTGTGGCGGGGTTGCGTGTGTGTGTGTGTGTGTGCGTGTGTAGCACAGGGATGCGCGTGTGTGCGTGGACCTAGTGCGTAGGTGCAGGGCCGGGCCGTTGGCGAACCGGGCAGGGCGCTCGCGCTGATCTGTTGAGGGCTCGCCATGTAGTGCGCGCGTGCGTGCGTGTTGTGGGCACTATCAGAGCAGCCTGATCGAGCGCATGAGTTGGGTAGAGGCGTAGTGGTCATCTCCAGGCGCTAGCCCAGGTATAAAGCCACCCTGGTGATCATTGTAATTGCTGTGGGTGTAGCTCGAGTTCGTGCTTGAGGAAGAAAAAGGACGTCTGTGCAGCGGGCGTTCGTGCGCCGGGAACTCCACCGTGTCCTCTGTTTCTCTTCATTTTCTCCTTCCTCCATTCGGCTCATGCTTGTGTGAGGTGACAGAGAGGGAGAGGTAGACTCAGGGAAGAGCTAGGGCAAGCTAGGGTTCGGTCTCGAACCCAACACCACAAGGTGGGGGATGTTTAGATTAGTTTGGAATGTTTTGTAAACTTACGTATGCTTTTCGTAGGTCGTTTAGCACTTTGGGGAAGAGGCATCCGGGAGTGGATCAGAATTCTGGAACCGAAGGACCCTGGCAAGGGCGAATTCTCTCTCCCTAAATCCTTCTCCCTCCTGTAATTTGTGATTTCAGAAGTTGTTCCTTCTGATTGAGAGAGTTGTTCCTTGTTGTTGCGAGATTTGTTCCCTATCATATGTCACGTTACAAGTAGGATTGTGACAGTGTGTGGCAGATCAGATAAATAACCTTAGGGCATCTCCAATGTCGGCCTCCAAGACGGACATAGTATTTGTTCGTGGACGCGTCATCCATGGATAGTGATCCGGGAGATGGCCGTCCAACACTTGGCCCAAACATTCGCCCACAATATAGATAAATTCAGACATAATTCATGCAAACACGACGGAATTCATGCAAACATGCATAAGCTTGATACTACTAGTTTACGTAAACCAGATGATACCTCGTCCATTCAACTAATAAAACCTGGACTAATTTTTAGCAGATGATGACATCCCATACCTAGCCGGGCTGGCCGGTGGCTCCTCAATTCCCGTCAGGTTGTCGCGATCGGAGTGGTCCTTCCAGTGGCAGAAGGGCGCGGGAGCGCGACCGCCCTGCACGGCCACCGCCTCGCACTCGCGGAGGAGCCGCATGGTTTACCCTTGCGCCGTGTGTTGGGCCGCTTCGGCCAACGCCAACCCTAGTTGTGGAGTACCCTAGCCCCTGTAGCGGCGGCGGCGGTGGAGGTGTCGCTGAGCAAGCACCTGTTCTTGGAGAGCTCCTCGTCGAGGAGGAGCATTCTGCACGCGGACGTCTCCACGGTAGTCACTGGTCGGTCGGAGGCCCAGACCTCTGCGAGGACCCAGGTTAGCACGGCGTCAGACTTTGCGAACACCTCCCAGTGCACCGTGTTGTGCCATTCCCTCCACGCCGCCTCCTTGGCCGCCCTTCTGTTCGCAGATATGAACATCCACGATGAGGAGCTACCGCCCTCGCAGACGCCAAGGTAGTGGAGGAGGCGCCTACGCGCCTTCGCAATCGCCGGGGGCACCTCCTCCTTCATGGCCTTGTCGCGCCAGACGTGGCACCGCAGCGATGCCAACTCGTCAATGTGGGTGTACCAGCTGTGCGGTGGCGACACCGGCTATTCCTTCATGCGGACATATTGGATATAATAACATCTTATATTATAGTACGGAGGGAGTACTTTTCATGTAAAACAGGATTGTGCCAATTCTAGTCTGCGTCATACTGAGCTTATGAGAAGTTTGTACAAGGTGTATTTATAGCGTGACTGTCAGTGTTCTTCTAGGCCGCGTATGAGAAGTTTGTACAAAAGTTCACTTGTAAAAAACTTACAACAGTAGTTTACCTTCACACAAGACATACCTTATGGATAGGACTATCATTTCATTTTCATGTAAAATTAGCAACAAGTGGGATCATGAGCAAAACAACCAGGTCATCGGACAATCACGGATTTTGAACACTTCTCATCCAGGAGTTCACAATCACAATCTATAGCAACAATTAATGGACTTCTCCAGAACACTAAAAACGAGTCCAAATCAAATGAAATGAAGAGCAAGTACTTCATACACATAGCACGATTAAACAGCATCGGGAGCACCATGAGTGGCAGCGGCAGCTGTGGCGGTGTCGTCGTCGACGCTCCCGACATGGGCGAGCAACGCCCAGAGTAGCGTTACCAGCTCCCCGCCCCGGGCGACGGCCTCCGCGTGCTCGTCGATGTTGTCACAAGTAGCGGCGACGCTGACGATCATCTCCGTCCAGAAGCCGGCGAGGGCCTTCCACGCCACCTCCTCTCCTTTAGGCAGCTCAGCCAGCCGTTGCCCGAGCTCCGCACCATCCTTGAGGACCTGGTGCTTGGACCGTGCCCTCAGCAGCTCCACCAGCCGCCGGTGCTCCGCTTCCGACGACGACACCGTAATGTCGTGGCCGGCGAGGACGCGCCCAGCATCCTTCTTGACAGCCTTATACAAGCTCCTGCACCACACGTGGTCGTCGGGAAGGAGCTTGGGACAACATGCCACCAAATAGGCGCAATACCGCGAGAGGTGAGTGGCGACGATCTCATGGTCGGAGGGAAGTTGTTCTCGTGATCTTGTCATTTCAAGGATGCTTGTGGCAACGTGACACACGAGCATGGCATCGGCTGCGCCCTTGGCTTCATGGAATGTCCAGAGGAGGTCGCTGCCGACTTGCAGCCGCCGAGGTGTTGCGCCGTTGTTTCCGAGCTTATTTCTTTGGTTCATTCTCACCACATCGAGAACGGCCGCCTTCACTGCTGTTGGCACCTTCATCTTCTGGTCCGGCAGATGAAGGATACGTCGAAGAAGAGTAATTGGATTTCTACTTGGGTGGAGCACTAGGATTGAGCACTGGTACATCTTGTCCTCCCATCTATCCAAGAGCTTGCACCTGGTGTGCAGAACATGGCCAATGCATTTACGGATCATCGGAGATTGCTGCCAAGAAGTATGCTTTACATAGCCACAAATCAGGGCTACTTTAGTCCAGTTGGAGCAGATGTAAGAAGCAATCTCCCTCGCTTCAACAAGCACACCTAGTGTCCCAAGTAGACACACTGGCAAAACATCAAACAACAATCTTCCAAAACTCACCTCTGCTTTACTATCACTCGTAAACGTATATGTAGAATCGGATACAGGATGGCAATGTACCGGATGACAATAAATCTGCTCATAATCTAGAGCACTGTAACCTCGGAAAGTTGTTACCAAAAAGGTGATGACAAATAAGCAGTAGCCGATGCTTGAGAGTGAAATAGATACACTCAAGAAGGGTAGCCAACTCTCTGAATAAGTGACTGGGAGATATGAAAAATAGTAATCATGAAGAAACGAAAGCTCATTTGTAATCAAGCCAAGAACCCTTTCATCATCACTATCCTCGAGCAACACATGCCGTATAAAGTTACTGGCTTTCGCAAAGCCAGCCTCATTAATTGTGTACCTTGCAAACCGACACCGTAGCATCTTGAACAATGCGAATGCAAGGCACAAATCTTTTGATCTCCAAAGCAATAATGTGTCATCCAACTGCCAAACTGTGTCGATGGTCAATAAGCCATTGTTGATGTTCATCCCTGCCAGGTTGTAACCATGAGGTTGCTTCTCTACCAATACAGTGTCCTCTCCCATAACTATGAGTGGAGGAGGTACATCATGCTCACTTATTGTTAACTCAGCATAATGGGTTCCTACTTGTAGCTTCTCCATGTATCCAACAATGAGGCGCGGATTGCGTCCAAACGCTAATGATCGCGAGGCCTTGTACCATGCATAGTACTTGAAAAGCAATTTGGCCAAAATAAGAGCATATGGTAGTGCAAGAAGGAGAATATCTAAGAGAGAAAGCTGCCGATCTTGAGACCATTTGACATTATATCCATATGGCTCTAGACCTGATTCTATCATCATGTAGGCCAGGTAGGAAGTCCAGATTGCTTTAACAAGTTGCACTGCAGGGGGTGCAATGCTTCGACCTTCTCTAGAATCGCCGGCCACTATTGTTATGGTGTTGGCACCAACGATCTGAACAAGACCGATCCACAATATGACCAGGAAGACATGGCCGTCTGCTTCACAGTTTGATAATATGACTCGGTCGTGTTTTGGGTAAACAGTGATGGTGTAAGGATTTTGGATGGTGGAGACGACATCAGATACAATGGGCAGGAACAAGGTGATGGCTCCTAGGTAGAGGAAGCGGATCAAAGGATGGTGGCGATAGTGATGCCCATAGGTGCCTAACCCGGCTATGACTGCCATCAAGATGGCATTAGTCACCAGGAGAGCATTGAGACGCAAGACCACCCATCTCACGTGCTTGATGAAGAAAGCCATTTCATTGGTGGAGCACACTTGGGTAGAATTTCCGCCCATTATATATATTGACCTGATTGTCAAATTTGAACATTAGTACAAGTTGGTTGTCGAGGCAATTGTCTATACACAATCACAAATATGCAGCATTCGAAACCAGGGTAAGAGGGTTTCTTAACACTACGACAAAAGTCGACGGGTTTGACCATAGTCAAATGTTCATACGGGCTTAGCTTTCGTGAAAAATCTGTTTCCTATCTGTTGTTTTGCCTGCTGGTGGTGGCTGTCATGTTTTGGCTTTCGTGCTCTTTTTGAGCATTTGTTCCTTTTGTTTGAGACCTCGAGACTTGTGTTGGATCTTTTGCTTATCAATAATATGGCCGTATGCATCATTCTGATGCAGAGGCCGGGGCAAACCCCCTTTTCGAAAAAAAAAGCTTTCATGAAAAATCTGGTATTGTAACAAGTTCTAGAGGAACATCATTTCCTTGTTTTATGAACAAGAAAATCTGGTATTGTAACAAATTCTAAAGGACCATTTCCATGTTCTATGAAGAAACTTGAACATTTAACGATTTATATTTTCGGGTGAAGTGTGATTTTGTTTGATTTATAAACCAAAAAAGTACGTATCTACTATACCAAAGCAAAGTTCTACAGGAGAACTTTCCTTCAGTACACCACCAGAAAGTTTACAGATCTCAATGCAGATTAGAGGTGAAGATTAGAAGTTACCTTTTAATCAAAAAGGGTAATATTGTCTTGTGTATCCAAATCAATCTATTCAATAGGTTTGATCAGCAGGTTTATAAGGCGATGGCCTTTTTAAATAACTTTATTTAAAATTCCTGTAAACTCTTAAGATCGGTGTACCCAAAGCAAAACTCCATCTAGGAAGATTATGCTTGATATAATAAATAAACAAACAAATAAAGGCTAGTTGGGTTGTGCTAACTCACACAAGCGGGCGCGCGACTGAGGGCACCAAGATTTGCAGCCCCGTAGTGCGTCGTGGCTCGTCTCGTGCACAGCCTGGGAGTATTATATTTGTGTCATGGCTGAGATGACCTGATTGCAGAAGCTGTTCGTGCGGAGAATATTTAATACGCTTGCCAAAGGAGGAGTATATATAGGCGATGCTCTTCGTGGACGTTGCTGAATATATGCTCCATGTGGAGCAGTACCTTGCTTGTTTCAGCGCTACAGTATCGGATTGAGAACCACTTCTTCTTTTGAGTAACTAAAGCTCCGTTTCCAGTTTAGGCTGGTTTGCTTTGCTGCCCGATGCATGCTGCGTTGAATCTTTTTTTTTTTTGGCGTGTTGTTAAGGAGAAAAAGGAATGGTGTTCCTTGCTTGTGCCGGTTGGACTGCGAGCTGCCATTTTTGGTACGAGAGGTTAGTGCTCGATGTCAGGTGGAAGCGTTCCTATTCTCCTTGGAGAGCTGCGTGGTGTATATTTATGTTGGGCAAATAGCCTTGACGCGGCGTACAAAATGATGGACATGTCCACTGGATGTGGTCCTTAGAGCATCTCTCGCAGATCCCATAAATCAGACCGTCCGTTATAATAACCGTCGGTTTCAGGGTCCATCCCGTAAATCCGGTCCAAACAAAAACTTCAAATTTGTCTGTCCGGTAAAATATTTTTTAGGATCCCGCATCCGCGAGCCCAATTCCTCTATATCTATGGGATTTCATCCTGTTTTCGAGGATCCCCTTTCCTTTGGCGGGGGAAAATTTCGGCCCCAACCGTTTTCCTCGCAGCCGGCACCATGGCTCCCGAGCTCGATTCTGGCCAAATCTCACCGCCGCCGTCACCGCACGCGAGCTGCCGCACGTCTTCACCGCCGCACGCGAGCTACTGCTGCTGCTGTCGCCACCGCGAGCTAGCTAGCTAGCTAGCTGCCGCTGCGTCACGAGCGAGCTAGCTAGCTAGCACCCGTTGAGCTACCGCCGTCACAAGCGAGCTAGCTAGCAGCCGCTATGCCGCTGCCGTTGCGAGCTAGCTAGCCGCTGCTGCGAGCTGTTATCTGCTCCTCGCGTCTGCCCCGGTGATCCTTGTCTTGCTCCATGGCGGTGCTCTCACCGGCAAGACGTGCGGATCCAATTGTAATTTAACATTCACTTTTTAGGGGTGTTTGTGCAATTTTACCAGGACCATAAAATATTTTACGGGATCGGTTCTGATGGAACAAAAGTCATACCATAAAAATGTGAAACGTTTTGCGGTATCCTTTAAACATTTTTTTGCGGATGGGTATACGGGATCTGCTAGAGATGCTCTTACAATGTTTATCTCTACAAGAAAATAACTACGGGAGAGA
>NC_057795.1:667843885-667848613 GCF_018294505.1 Triticum aestivum | reverse complement strand
TAGTCAGGTGAGATTACAACAAATTACTATCGTATGTCTAACATCCTCCCTTAATCCCAACTATCCTAGTTCAAGATTCCTCTTGAACTCTTCAAATGGCTTGACCGCCAGGGCTTTAGTGAAACCATCCGCAACTTGTTCTTTGGAAGGAATGAACCGTATGTCCAACTTCTTTTCCACAACTCTTTCATGTCCAAAACAAAAATCAATTTTAATATGTTTTGTTCTTCATGGAAGACTGGATTAGCGGAAATATAAGTTACTCCCATGTTATCAGGCCATATATAGGAGATACGATTTTGCTTAATTCCCAACTCATTTTGCAATGATTCCAATGATTTCAGCAATGGCATTTGCTAAATATTTGTATTCAGCTTTTATACTTGACCTTGACACTGTAGCTAGTTTTCTCGCACTCCAGGAAATAAGAACCAATGAATATTGCAAAGTCTCCAGCTGAATTTCTATCATCACTATATCCTGCCCAGTCAACATCATCAGAAAAGGAACTAACAAGAGTAGAATTAAAGCATCTGAACTAAAGACTCAAACTCATAGTATGTTTTACATATCGTACAATTCTTTTAACAACTGTCCACTGTAGTCATAGGTGCATGAAAATACTGACATACCTTGTTGATAGGAAAGTATATGTATGGCCGTGTCAGTGTCAAGTACTGTAGAGCTCCCACATCACTCCTATATTTTATGTTTTCTTTTTCCTTGAGTGGCTCCCCGGACACACCATCGAACTCCTGGCAGAGCTAGCGAAGTGCTGAAGCCTGGTCACGCCGTAAGCTAGCTAGCTGATATATGATACTTTGATCTATCTACACCACATGTATCATATATGTAATAAACGTCGTGTGAAATATACGCACTAATATTTCATACATTATAGAAGTAAATAAAAACATGAGATACAACACCAAATATAAGTCCAATCTTTGGTGTTCATCCTTGTGCACACATGAGAATCTACAAGATAAAACACATTACCAAATTTTCATTAGATTAAACAACACATTAGAGAGAATAAATCATGCCAATGCCAACAATATGCTAACTGCACCTAGTGCTCCTTGAAGTGCCGACGGTGATGAGGATGAATCATCTCTTGCGGTCTTGCCGGCCTTCAACCGCCGGAATGGCTAGGGTACTCCTGATCGATCGATCCACATGTAAGGTAAATAATGGATGGGCTTTGGCTTTAATGTAAATACAATGAAATTAATTGTGTAAAATGAAATTTCAATAAAAAGTAAGCCCAAGAGGCAAATATAACGCCCAAAGTAGCCCAACTGATGAACTTGATGTATTTTTGTTATCTAAAAAAATTGATGTATTTTTTAGCATAACTAGCAAAAACTGCCTGTGCGTTGCAACGGGAGAAAAAAAATTAGCTCCCCCTAGTCCAAAGGTTCAAGACCACATCATGCTCCATCACTCACATACTCTATATCTGTGCCTATCTATGTATCTATCTATCTATCTCGTTTAGACATTTCGCGAAGCATCAGCCATGTTATCGACATGAAATAAAAAGTGCATGCATGATTGGAAATGATATCTTGAAAAGCAAGTGCATAGCTAACAACATATGTGAGAATTGCTAAATGCCCCAAAAATTTATTTAAACAAAACTGTCATGCAAGCTATACATCTAAATAAACGGGACTTAATATACTTATACTAATCTAGGGGATAAAATGAAGTTAAGGTATCCTTTCAGTATTGTTTCCAAGCAAAATGTCTTCATAGCTTTACACCAGATTGGTCGAGCTATCTCAAGAAGTCTAAAAATATTGCCATGACCAAAAGACTAACAGTGATAATCTGAACCGCCGAGCTAATCTTACATGCCAGATCGCTCATCCTTTTGAAGGCAAATTAAGGAGTTAATTGCATTTTAGATTCAAATAAAATAGACATACGTAAGATCCATCGCTATTATGCAGATAAATAAATTAAATGAATACATGTTAGAATTGCAAGATGATGATGTTGTTCATACCAAATGGTATCCCATCGCTACCCATGTCTATGAGTTATGGATCATACAGGAAGATATAATATCTTGGTAGTTCGTGCAATGCATAAAGGTAAGTTCAGGTACTCCCCATCAAGTCAAGTTGGTCATACAGGAGTATGATTCTTTCTTGTGTATCCACCCAAGCTTGTTCGTGCAATATCTTGGATCATACAGGAGTATGATTCTTTCTTGGTAATTGTATCCCCATCAAGTCAAGTTGGTCCTCGCTGCAGCTAGCTGCACCACGTGTTGCTCTATTACAGGTATAGATACAGTAGAAGGATTTAGATTCTCAACTTTATTGTCTAAAACCAAGAAGGAATAATAAAAATAATATTTGATCAAAGCTGTTGCAACTTCTCTAGCAAAACCTTGGATAAATCAGTATTCATGCACCTTGCCAATTAGCACAAATAGAGATGCAAATTATCCCAGAGAGTTAGAAGACCCAAAAAAAGTTAACCCACACATGGTGCACTCATACATAAGAGAAGACCAAAGCAAAGCGATCAAGCCATGCAATTCAAGTTATTAAAATACTAATTAGTTATTGTATCTACACGGTCAGTCTTACGTAAAAACTTTTAAATGATATGGAGTAATTTGCAAGGAGTATATACATACTATTTTTTCAAATGGGATATATACAACTATTCTCAGAGTATATACCTATGATACTGGCAATAATGATCAGTGTATACTCATTGTCAGAAATGAGTATATGGTGTGTTTTCTTTTGAAATGATAGTATACTACTTTTCACAAAGGGGTATAGAAGAGAGGGCTATCTTCCATATGATATTTCAGTATCGATCAACAGCATATGTTTCTTTCTGTCTTGTTGTACGTATACTTGATTGATGAGGAGAAAGTATACACCAAAAAAAAAAGTACTGAACTAAGGGAAACCTGTGCGGAGAAGCATGCATGCATCCGGTGAGAAGAAGTAAAAGTGATAAAAAAGTAGTATATACCTGAACAAAAGTAGTATATACGTATTATGAAGAAGTAAGACCAATGAATTAGAAATACTCGTAACAATTAAATTGATAGACGCGGACAGGTATATAGTTGTATATTTAGCTTTCGTTTCTCTGTCACAACAGCTGCTCTTTGTAGATAAAAAATTAGCTACCTTTATCACCTTTGATTGCTATTTCAAAAATAATCAATTAATGCCATCACCATGATATTAGTTTATCTTTTCTCATATTTTTCAGTCATACAACAGCTGTTCTTCCTAGATAAAATTTTAGCTAGCTTTATCTACTTTGATCGCTACTTGTCATTATTGTCTTTCCTGAAGATCATCTTGTAATGAGTACATGTGGTATTTCAGGCATTGACTTGTTTAGAGATTGAAGTGCAGATACTAAAGAACATACAAAATTAATAAGTAGTCTTTGATGTCAGATGCAAATTGATGACACTGTAATATATACCTCAGGTCAGACAAAGTTCCGGCGAACAGTCGAGTATGAGTAGACGGATTATCGGCGGAAATCGTCGCTGTACAGCCAAGCGATGTCTGAAACTTGAGGCACAATGATAAGCCAAAAAACTGCATATTATCCCAGACAGTAAGAACACACAAAATTATTCAGCCTTGCATTAGAATCCAAAGGGTTCAGTGATGTGTAGTCTCTCTATCTCTCTGCACTCTCTGTTCCTCTCCTATTTCTCTTTTTTTTCTCACCAAAACCAGATCAGTAAGCACTGGAACCCTGTCTCTCCCTCTCTGCTCTCTCTGTCTTTCTAGTAGCAGCGGCCAGCAGTAGCTCAATCAAGCCCTGTATCTAAATTGCAGCAATCAACGCCTCTCTCTACTCAACTGATTTTAGTCAACTCAATGACTAAACCATGCTTTCATCCACTACCCTCAATCAGATGAAATATCAGATAATGCAGAGCACAAGATCTCTAAGCTCTGGGCTTCAGATCGACTCAATAACATGAAGAATGAGGATTTCTGCAGCTGAAGAACATGGCCAATGAGGACCAGATCGAGGGGAAGTAGGAAAAGGGGGGAGATGAATGGATTATACCTGATGGTAAGTCCTCATTCTTACTCGTCGGAGTGGCTGCACCACCCGTGGCCTGGTTGCTGTCATCCAACCGGCCGGCGGCGTTGCCGCCTTCCTCTTCTCCTTTCTCTGGATGAACAACACCAGCAGGATGAAGAAGGAAATACGACGAGTCTGAATATTTAAGGACTCCGCGCCGTCGCGCCGGATCCGCCCCTCTCCCGCGCCCGTCCGCCGTCTCCACGCTCCGGCGAGCTCCTGCCTAGGTCGCCGCACCGCCCCTCCTTTCTTCCTTCTCTCCCTCACCTCCCTGTTTCCTTTCTTCCCAGTGTCGGTGATGCCATGGATCCGCCCGGGAAACCGTGCTCCGGCCTTGTCTTCACCAGCGACCCACGCCTCGCCGCCCGCCCACGGATCCGCCTCCCCAGTCCCGGCCGCGCACGGATCCGGCCGCCGCCGCCGTTCTGCATAGAGTAGGCGCGCCGCCCCCAGTCGCGCGAGCAGGCGCGAGTAAACCAAGCATATGGACAGTGGGTTGAATAGACCAAACAACGGGGTTGTTTTTGTAAAAACGAATCGTTTTCCCAGACCACTTAAAGCAGGGACTGCGGGTTCAATATTAAGAAATGAAGGGGCTTTTCTGCAAAAACGCTAATGACGTACGGCAGAAAT
>NC_057795.1:667836476-667843386 GCF_018294505.1 Triticum aestivum | reverse complement strand
TGCACATATTTGAAATCGCAAACAACATACTATTACAAATTTCTGAACATTTTCTACAATCAAGAACATTTTTTCAATTTATGAATATTTTTTGCTATTTACAAACATTTTTTAAAAATTGTGAACATTTTTAAGCAATTTTCCTGAACTGGCAAACATTCTATAATCGATGAAAATATTTAGAAATTGGGTGGAATAGTTATTGAATTTGACGAACTTTTTTTGATTTAGCGAACATTTTTGGAAATGCCCGTGCCTTGCAACGGAAAAAAACTATCAAGTTATACATGTGTGGTAGATATAAAAAAGTATGAATCAAATTCACAAAGTATATACAAATCATGTCATGATGCGATAAGACACTTTTAAAATGTAATTTCAAAAATGAACAATATGATGCTCATCAAGACTTGATTTTTTAAGGCGTCACAACAAAATATTTTGTGGCTGAGCAAACTGCATTGACGGACCCTGTCTGAGCTATACTGATAAATAAAGTGTCTCGTCTGGACTTAGCGTAGCGATGTTTACCATAACCACTATTGTGATATGAAAATAAGCATAACTGTGTATGGAAGCAAAATAGACATTTAGTCATTTTAATATAGCTTACAAAAACAAACCCTTAGAAAGTTATGTCAATTTTGTTGGGTTCAGCGTTGTACAAAACACGGAAACCCTTTTTTACCCAACGCGAAGGACTAAATAAAATCATAAAATGAGCTATATAGATCTCCTAATAAAACCTTTATGGAACCTACAATTAGTTTTGTTCATTATTTACGGATGTGTTTTAATTTTTGTGAACATTTTCTAAAAGCTGATGGACATGATTTTTAAATTCCTGAATATGCTTTGAATATTGGCTCATTTAAAAAAATCATGAACATTTTTTATTTCATGAAATCATTAGAAATCGTGATTTGTTTATAATTTGTGAGCAATTTTTAAGTCGTGAACATTTTTTGATTTTTAGAATATTTTTTAAATTCACAAACAGTTTACCATTTTCCTACTTTTTTTCAGAACTCGCAATTGTTTGATATTTTGGAAATCCGAAATTAATTTTGAGATAAAAAACCAAAACAGAAATAAAAAAGTAAAAAGAAATAAAAAAGAGGGGGCGCCATCAATCCGAAATTTATTTTTAGGGAAAAAACAAAATAGAAATAAAAAAAAGATATAGAAAACAGGGGGCGCCACGACCCGCACATGGGCTGGCCCATTACTGCGCTTGGTAAAAAGAAAGAGAAAAAGCGTGAGAACCAGGGATCGAACCCTGGTCTCCTGTGTGGAGCATCGTTGCCTCAGCCATCGCGCTGCTCATGCATTGGAGCTATTATATCGTATCCACCTTTAATAACAGAACCCTGGAGCGATATTAGAAATTAAAAACGAATCGTTTTTGCCACTTACGGGTGGCATTGGTGGGTAATTATTGCCAACTTCGAGGGTTGTTTTTATGACGTACCACCAGAAGCGATGCGTGGTTTATTAGTAGGTAAAGATAAAGACTAGCAAAAGGGCCTGTCGTGGTTCTAAGCCTGACAGTAGAGTGGGGGGTAGGTATGGAGAGGCAAGGTCCTAGCTATGGAGAGGTTGTAAGCACAAAGGATGTACGAGTTCAGGCCCTTCTCGGAAGAAGTAACAGCCCTACGTCTCGGAGCCCGGAGGCGGTCGAGTGGATTATGAATGTATGAATTACAAGGTCCCGAACCCCTCTGCCTGTGGAGGAGGGTGGCTTATATAGAGTGCGCCAGGACCCTAGCCAGCCCACGCAGGAGAGGGTTTAAGATGAGTTAAGTCTGGGGCGTTACTGGTAACGCCCCACATAAAGTGCCTTTACTATCATAAAGTCTACTTGATTACAGGCCGTTGCAGTGCAGAGTGCCTCTTGACCTCCTGGTGGTCGAGTGAGTCTTCGTGGTCGAGTCCTTCAGGCCAGTCGAGTGAATCCTCGTTGGTCGACTGGAAGGCGACCTCTTCTAAGGATGTCCTAGGGTAAGTTACTTGGATCAGGTCCATGACCCTACCCTAGGTACATAACCCCATCATTAGCCCCCGAATGGATTGAGGCTTCGAGTGAAGAAGGAGTTGATGTCGTTTCCGATTAACCTTTGCGCTTTAGTTGTGCGCTGTTCTGGACCAAAGAATCTCTTCGTTGATAGGGAGCAATTTGCCTTCAGTCGACTCGATCCATTCTATTTTTGCGTCGAGTGATCTTTCGGACTTCGACGATCTCCGAGCGACGGATCGCCGGAAACACCGCGTCTGACAGACTGATTTGTTGCTCGCGGATTCCGCGGGATGCGAAATTTGGGGGCGCGCGTGAAGCGGGGCGGACCGCGGCGTTCGGATGGGACGGGGCATAGACGCCTCGATCTCTGCGCCGCCTTTTTCGCCACATATCCAGTCTGCATAACTGCTCCCAGATATGATTGGATCGACCGGGCCCACATGTCAGCCACTCGGAAGGGACCTTATAAATGCGCCCGGCGAGGACTTCTGTGCTGCGCCTCAGCATTCTCCCTCTCTCTCTCTGCTTCCTTCTTCTCCGCCCAGCGTGCTCGCTCTCACTCCCGCACCACTTCCCTTCGCGCATCTCGCCGGCGACCATGGCCAAGGAGAAGACGGCGGCGCTGGAGCGCGCAAAGAAGGCGTCGGCGTCGGAGAAGGCGAAGGGGAGATCCACCAGCCGCGGAGGGTCCTCGTCCAGATCCCGCCTGCCGAAGGGCTGGGTCCAAGGAGACTGGATCCAGTCGACCATCACAGAGAAGGACCTCCTCGACATGGCTAACGAGGGCTTGATCCCTCACGGAGCTGCGAGGTTGCCGGGGGAGGAGTGGCAGCCACAGCCAGAAGAGGGTGAGTGTGTGCTTTTGGCCACTCATGTTGATCGTGGGTTTTCCTTGCCGCCGAGTATTTTCTTCCGTGGCTTCTTGAATTTCTTCGGAGCGCAGCTTCACCACTTCACCCCAAACTCCATTGCCTATCTTGCTGCATTCGTGTCCATGTGTGAGGGTTTCTTGGGCTGTCGACCGCACTGGGGTTTGTTCAAACATATATTCACGTGTCGATCTCAGACCGTGAAGAAGGCGAGACCAGGTGATGAGAAAACCCGAGTCGTCCAAATGTGCGGGGGTCTGGGGATTCAGGTGAGGAATAAGAGCACCTTCCCGCCCATGACCTTTCCCGAGTCCGTCAGAGGCTGGCAGTCGACTTGGTTCTACTGCCAGGTCCAGTCGATGCCAGAGCAGTCAAGTGGACTCCCACCGTTCACCATGGACCGAGTGAACAAGCCTTCCCCTCTGAAGTTGATTCCGGAGGAGAAAGCTGACGTGAAGATGTTGATGGAGCGTGTGGTGCAGTTGGTTCGGGAGGGAGTGACGGGCATGGACCTCCTGGAGGTTTTCCTCAGGCGTCGCATCCAGCCTCTCCAGTTCCGGAGCCACTGCATGTGGTTGTACTGTGGGACCGAAGACGAGACTAGAGTCCATCCAGAAGCAGTCGACGATGTCACTCTAGAAAGATGGATGGTAGCCGTCACCGGAAACCATGACAACCCACGCGGAGCCAGAAGGATTCCTCCACTCGACCACAACAGTGATCCAAATAAGGTACACTTGCCCTGCTCTCCACTGCATTCTTGTCGCATTCATCTCTGTTTACTCTGCCGACTGGTCGACTGATCATTGTCTTGATATTTGCTAGGCCCTCACCGAGCTGTACTCGATGCCCAATGGGGCACAAACTCCGACTGAGGAGGGTGAGGCGAGTGGAGGCGAGAGCCAGGACGAGGAGGAATGGGATTCGGACGTTGCAGGGGACGACGACGACGACGATGATGACGACGGCGATGATGATGACGCCGAAGACGAGGAGGAAGAGGAGGAGGTCGTGCCACCGCGCTCGGAAAGGCGGTCGAAGCTCGTCCACGACCCTTCGACTGAACGTGGCAAGGGGGTTGCGACGCAGTCGACCAAGCGCCCTAGGACCACTTCTCCAGCGCCGACTGAAAAGGCGTCGAAGCAGCCTAGGGGGGCTCCGCCAAAGCCGACCAAGTTCCTGCCGAAGATGAAGGTGTCCATCCCCACCATATCAGGGTAATTGTGCTGCTCATATTTTCTTATTTTGTGCGAACTTTATCTCTGGTCGACGCTGAAGTTAGTCGACTGATCCTTTGGAGTTGCAGTGCTGCTACTTCTGAGACCTCGGCCCGGGCTGATGACCACGAGATGGAGGATGCAGCAACTTCGAATCCAGGTACTGTGTTCTTAACACCGTTCTTAGTCGACTGACTCGCGATCTCTGATCCTGATCCTTCTCCGCAGCTCCACCCAACACTGTTATCAATCTCCCTGACGATGACGAGGATGAAGAACCACTGACACGCAGGAGGAGTCGGAAAGCGTCCGCCAGTAGGGTACCTCAGGATGTGACGGCGCCTGAGATTCTGACTGTGGAGGAAGGGAACACCACTCGACAGACGGTGTCCTTCGCAAATCCACTAACGAGTGCTCAGCAGCCCTCCCTCTTTACGACGCACCACGTCCCAGAGGACCAAGCTGGCGCAGCGAAGGAGGCAATACGCCAGGTGGGACTCATGATGGAGCGGCTGAAGACCATCCGGGACGCGAGCCAAGCAGCTTATGACGCCAGCTCTACCCTCCAAAGCAATGTCCAGGTCAGTCGACCGCTGTTTGTTCTGTTGGATATGCTACCAAAAACTTTTCTTTTCCGGAATTTATATTAGTCACCCACTGGGTGTGTCGAATAAACTCCGTGTTAGCGAGGGCACGCTGAGTGCACCCGCTGGGTGTAGTCCCCAAGGCTAAGGTCGACTGCTGGCAGTCGGCCTTAGGCTTTATGATGTCAATCTTTCTGTCAGTCGACTGGTCGACTGGATTTCACAAACCGGTGGGGGCACGCTGAGTGCACCCGCTGGGTGTAGTCCCCGAGACTGTGGTCGACTGCTTGCAGTTGGTCACAGTCTTAGAGAATGCATCTCTTTTCTTTTTTTTCTTTTTTTTTGAGGTCGACTGGTCGACTTTGTCTTCAACAGGATTAGTGGGGGCACGCTGAGTGCACCCACTGGGTGTAGTCCCCGAGACTACGGTCGAATACTTGTATTTGGCTGTAGTCTTAGAAACGTGTGCTTATCCCTTTTTCACTCGGAAGTGAATTATATTTGACATTTAGTCGATTGGTTCTTCGCAGAACTCCTGTGATCTTGTGGCTCGCTACTCAGAGCTGGAACAAAAACATACTCAAGTCGAGCTGAGCTTGAAGCTGGTCCAGGAGAAGCTGACAAAGGCAAAGGAGGAGATAGAAGGTATGTTTGGTGAGACCCTGACGACTGCTTTTCCCCTTGCTTGTTTCAGCATCTGATCTTGTTGTAACTTGCAGGTAAGGTAAGGGAGGCCCAGCAGAAGAAAGACCTTGAGCTAGCTGAGAAGATCAAGCTTGCTGACGAGAAGTTAGCTTCAGTCACCAAGCTTGAACAAGACAATACCAATCTGAAAGCTGCTCTTGGGATTGCCAACAAGGAGGTCAGTCGACTGAAAACTGACAAAGCTGCCCTGACCGACCGAGTCAGCAAATTGACTGAGAAGAAAACTGAACTGGAGGCCTTCCTGAGTGGCCTTGCCAAGAAGCTGTTTCTTATGCTTGAAGGTAGACCTCCATGTTTGGCAAATATTTCCAATTGTGGCTTTTTCCATTCGACTATCTCCTTGACTTAGTGATCACCCTTGCAGAATTTTGTCAAAACTTTGAAGAAGAAACCAGCCGACTGGAGCCAAACCTTGACCCCGTCAATTCTCCGGTGAACGACGAAGTTGCCATGGATGTTTTCCGACTGGAGTCTCGTGTTGCAGCTGTCGTGGACTATCTCGCAAGGCTGAAGGCCGCCACATCTCGCATCGACTCGACGCTCTGGCCTGAGGAGACACTTCAGAATGACCTTGAGTCGCTGATGGCCCGCTTGAACACGATCCCTGGTCGAGTGCAGGAGTGGAAGAAGTCCTCGGTTCGGTGTGGTGCAGATGTCGCTCTGTGTCTGGCCCGAGTCCACTGCAAAGATGCGCGAGAAGAGAAGCTGGCGGCCCTTCGGGTGGCCAATACCAAGAAGCACGACTTTAGATCCTTTATGGAAACTTTCCTTGCAGCTGCCACTCGGATCGCCGACGGGATTGACCTTGATGAATTTGTTGCTCCTTCCAGCCCTCCACAGGAGGGGTAAAAAACTTCTTCTGGCTCGACGCTTTAAATTTGCCTCGGTATGCCGAGTGGAATTGTAACCGACAAAACTTAACAGGCTTGACGCCTGAGCACTTTCGGTTCCTTTAGATGTCGATTCAAACTTGGATTTGGTGCTTGAATATGATTGCCTTCGGCTCGGAATGTTTTTTGCAGGTTCAAAGCAAGGCGCCTTTATTGCAATCAACTTATCCTGTGGTCCACTTAGGCGAGCACTGGGCCGCAGCTAAACCTCCGAGTGGAAGTCAGGTTTACCACTCGGTAGGATTTTTATAATTTAGGCGAGCACATGGCTGCAGCTAAGCCCCCGAGTGAGAGGGTTGCTCTTCACTCGGTGGAATTTTTGTAACTTAGGCGAGCACAGGGCTGCAGCTAAGCCCCCGAGTGAGAGGGTTGCTCTTCACTCGGTAGGATTTTCACAACTTAGGCGAGTGCTTGGACTGCAGCTAAGCCCCCGAGTGAGAGGGTTGCTCTTCACTCGGTAGGATTTTTATAACTTAGGCGAGCACGAGGCTGCAGCTAAGCCTCCGAGTGGAAGGCTGGCTTACCACTCGGTAGGATTTTCACAACTTAGGCGAGTGCTTGGACTGCAGCTAAGCCCCCGAGTGAGAGGGTTGCTCTTCACTCGGTAGGATTTTTATAACTTAGGCGA
>NC_057795.1:667805450-667835702 GCF_018294505.1 Triticum aestivum | reverse complement strand
AACTTAGGCGAGCGCATGGCTGCAGCTAAGCCTCCGAGTGGAAGGCTGGCTTACCACTCGGTAGGATTTTTATAACTTAGGCGAGCACATGGCTGCAGCTAAGCCCCCGAGTGAGAGGGTTGCTCTTCACTCGGTAGGATTTTGATAAACTTAGGCGAGTGCTTGCACTGCAGCTAAGCCTCCGAGTGGAAGGCTGGCTTACCACTCGGTAGGATTTTGATCACTTAGGCGAAACGGATTCGCAGCTAAGCCTCCGAGTGAGAGTTTGGCTCACCACTCGGTAGGATTTTTATAAACTTAGGCGAAACGGATTCGCAACTAAGTCACCCACTGAGGGGGATTTTATTGGAAAATAAAAAGTGACAGATATTGTGGAGGAACTATGACACTATTACTTTGAGGTCCATGAACTACAAAAGTACTTTATTGCAACTCATCCGAGTGATAAAACTTAAGTGTAAAATGGGCGGAGTAGCTCCGCGTTCCACGCTCGGGGCTCGTCGATATTGTGCTTGACGTTGTAAAGACGATACGCCCCGTTGTGGAGGACCTTGGTGACGATGAAGGGGCCTTCCCAAGAAGGAGCAAGCTTGTGTGGTTTGTGCTGATCCACTCGGAGAACCAAATCCCCTTCCTGGAAGGCTTGACCTCTCACATTTCTGGCGTGGAAATGGCGCAAATCTTGTTGGTAGATGGTCGAACGGATCAGAGCCATCTCCCTTTCTTCCTCTAAAAGGTCGACTGCGTCCTGCCGCGCTTGCTCAGCTTCTGCTTCGTTGTAGATTTCAACTCGAGGAGCATTGTGGAGAAGGTCACTCGGCAAGACCGCTTCAGCTCCATAGACCAAGAAGAATGGAGTTCTTCCGGTCGACCGATTAGGCGTGGTCCGCAGTCCCCAGAGTACAGATGGAAGTTCGTCGACCCAAGCTCCAGCCGCGTGTTTGAGATCATGCATCAGTCGAGGCTTCAGTCCCTTGAGAATCAGTCCATTAGCTCGCTCTGCTTGTCCATTCGACTGCGGATGGGCGACTGATGCGTAGTCGACCCGTGTGCCCTGGGAGTCGCAGAAAGCTCTGAATTCCTCTGAGTCAAAGTTCGACCCATTATCCGTAATGATGCTGTGCGGGACTCCATATCTGAATATTAGTTCCCTGATGAAGCTAACAGCAGTACCGGCGTCAAGGCTCTTGATTGGTTTAGCCTCGATCCACTTGGTGAACTTGTCGACTGCCACCAGTACATGCGTGAAGCCACTTCGTCCTGTTCTCAAAGGACCGATCATGTCCAGCCCCCAAACTGCAAAAGGCCAGACGAGTGGGATGGTCTTCAAAGCTGACGCAGGCTTGTGCGACATATTCGAGTAGAACTGACATCCCTCGCACTGATCTACTATCTCTTTTGCCATCTCATTCGCCTTGGGCCAGTAAAATCCGGCTCGGTATGCTTTGGCCACGATGGTCCGGGAGGACGCATGATGACCACAGGTCCCCGAGTGAATATCATTGAGGATGAGTCGACCTTCTTCTGGTGTTATGCACTTCTGACCGACTCCAGTCGCGCTTTCTCTGTATAATTGTCCTTTGATTACGGTAAAGGCCTTAGATCGACGAACGATCTGTCGAGCCTCTTCCTCATCCTCCGGAAGCTCTTTCCTCAAGATATATGCGACATACGGAATCGTCCAGTTGGGAATGACTACCAAAACCTCCATGATCAAGTCGACCACCGCTGGGACTTCAACTTCAGTCGGATCTGTGGCACTCTTGGGCTGTGGAGTTTCTTCGGTGAAAGGATCTTCTTTGACTGACGGAGTGTGTATATGCTCCAAGAACACACCACTCAGAATGGCTTCTCTCTTGGAACCTATCTTTGCTAGATCATCAGCTGCTTGATTTTTCAGTCGGGGTATATGATGGAGCTCCAACCCCTCGAACTTCTTTTCCAGCTTCCTCACTGCACTGCAGTATCCAGTCATGGCTGGACTTCTCACGTCCCACTCTTTCATCACCTGATTGACCACTAAATCCGAGTCGCCATAGACCATTAGGCGACGGACGCCGAGTGAAATGGCCATGCGCAACCCATATAGGAGGGCCTCATATTCTGCCTCATTGTTGGAGGAATCAAAGTGAATCTGGAGCACATATCTGAGCTTGTCTCCTCTGGGGGAAACCAGGACAACCCCAGCACCGGAACCATTCAACATCTTAGAGCCATCAAAGAACATGGTCCAATGCTCCGAGTGAACTTCAGTCGGCTGCTGCTGTTCAATCCACTCGGCGAGGAAATCTGCTATTGCTTGGGACTTAATGGCTTTCTTTGCCTCAAACTTGATATCAAGGGGAAGAAGTTCAATCGCCCATTTGGCCACTCGACCAGTTGCATCTCTGTTGTGCAAAATCTCTGATAGTGGAGCGTCGCTGACGACTGTGATGGAATGGTCAGAGAAATAATGAGCAACCTTCTTTGTGGTCATGTATATTCCATACACAAGCTTCTGATAATGAGGATATCTCTGCTTGGATGGAGTCAAGACTTCAGACAAATAATACACTGGGCGCTGAACTTTGAGAGCTTTTCCTTCTTCTTCCCGCTCGACCGTTAGCACAGTACTGACGACTTGTCCTGTGGCTGCGATGTAGAGCAACAGAGGTTCTTTGCTGATTGGAGCAGCAAGCACCGGCTGGGTGGAGAGCAGAGCTTTTAGCTCGGCAAACGCTGCATCAGCTTCTGGAGTCCACTCGAACTTGTCAGCCTTCTTCATCAGTCGGTAAAGAGGCAGTGCCTTTTCACCGAGTCGTGAGATGAATCGACTTAATGCGGCCAAGCATCCAGTAAGCTTCTGGACATCGTGCACTCGCACAGGGCGTTTCATTCGGAGAATAGTGCCAATCTTCTCTGGGTTAGCGTCGATTCCTCGTTCGGAAACGAGAAAACCGAGTAACTTGCCACTAGGAACTCCAAATGTGCACTTTGATGGATTGAGCTTGATATCATACCTTCTGAGGTTGGCAAATGTTTCGGCGAGGTCAGCGAGCAGGTCGGAACCTTTTCGTGACTTGACAACAATATCATCCATATAAGCTTCCACATTCCGACTGATTTGGGTGAGTAGACACTTCTGAATCATTCGCATGAATGTGGCTCCGGCATTCTTGAGGCCGAATGGCATGGTGATATAGCAGAAGCACCCGAATGGAGTGATGAAAGCTGTTTTTACCTCATCGGGCCCGTACAGACGGATCTGGTGGTACCCGGAGTAAGCATCCAAAAAAGACAACCTCTCGCATCCCGCGGTCGAGTCAACAATTTGATCTATGCGAGGGAGAGGAAAGTGATCTTTCGGGCAGGCCCGGTTGATGTGCTTGAAATCAATGCACATTCGGAGCGACTTGTCCTTCTTAGGAACCATGACGACATTAGCGAGCCACTCGGAGTGGTATATCTCTCGGATAAATCCTGCCGCCAACAGTCGAGCCACTTCTTCACCGATGGCTTTTCTCTTCTGGATGGCGGACCGCCGAAGATGCTCTTTGACTGGTTTTGCAGACGAGTCGACTCTTAGGCGATGCTCAGCCAGTCCCCTGGGAACACCTGGCATGTCAGCGGGCTTCCATGCAAAAATGTCCCAGTTCTCACGAAGGAACTGGATGAGCGCTTCTTCCTATTTTGGGTCGAGTGTTGTGGAGATGCGGGTCGGAGCTGCTTCGGGGTCGGTCGGGTGAATGTGAACAGGCTTCGTCTCACCGGACGACTGGAATGCAGACTCTGTGGCGGGCTTCTTGGATCGCAGCAAGTCACTCGGATCTGCGTTTTGCTTGTATTCTTCGAACTCGACCGCTGTCACTTGGGAATCGGCAATCTTGGAGCCCTTCTGAAAGCACTCCTCTGCCTTTTTCCTATCACCGGTGACAGTGATCACGCCTTTGGGACCGGGCATCTTCAATTTGAGGTACACGTAACATGGTCGAGCCATGAACCGTGCATAGGCTGGTCTCCCCAAAATGGCATGATATGCACTTTGAAAATCCACGACCTCAAACGTCAACTTTTCTTTGCGAAAATGCTTCGAATCACCAAACACTACGTCCAAAGCTATCTGGCCGAGTGACTCGGCCTTCTTCCCTGGTATAACTCCATGGAAGCTCATGTTACTAGTGCTCAGTCGGGACATCGGAATGCCCATACCTTTCAATGTGTCGGCATACAATAAGTTCAGCCCACTTCCACCATCCATCAGCACCTTTGTTAGTCGAGTGCCTTCGACAACTGGATCGACCACCAAAGCTTGCCTCCCGGGGGTGGCAATATGAGTCGGGTGATCAGATTGGTCGAATGTGATGGGTGTTTGAGACCACTTCAGATAATTTGCCTTTGCTGGGGCAACCATGTTCACCTCTCGGTTAATCACTTTCAGTCGACTTCTGCTTTCCACATCTGCAAAGATCATCAGAGTGGAGTTGATATGCGGATATCCTCCCTCACTGTCCTCTTTGTCTTCGGCCTTGTCCGACTCCTTCTCCTTGTCCTTAGACTGTTTTCCCTGAAACTGCTGGATCAGGAGTCGACATTGGCGAGTGGTGTGCTTTGGGTAAATGATATTCCCCTCTTCATCTTTCTTCGTGTGAATGTGACACGGCATATCCATCATGTCGTTCCCTTCTTTATCCTTTACCTTCTTGGGGTTCCAGGATCCTTTTGGTTTCCCCTTAAACTTTCCTTGAGTCACGGCCAGAGCCTCTCCAGGAGCTGCCGGTTCAGCCTTCCGCTTCTGTTTCCGACTGGTGTTTCCTTTTTCCGACTGACTCGGCTTGTGCTTGCCGCTTCGGAGTCGGTCTTCTTCTTCGCCGTTGGCGTACTTGGTAGCAATTTCCATCATCCGACTCAAGGTCATGTCACCGGTTCGACCAAATTTCAAACTCAGTTCTCTGTTCTTGACGCCGTCTTTGAAGGCGCATACTGCCTGATGATCAGAGACATTTTCCACAGTGTGGTGCAAAGTGATCCACCTCTGAATATACTCCCTGATAGTCTCATTAGTTTTCTGCACGCAGACTTGCAACTCTGTCAATCCCGCTGGTCGCTTGCAAGTCCCTTCAAACGTTCTGACGAACACTCGGGACAGTTCTTCCCAAGTGTATATGCTGCTAGGAGGTAATTGAGTCAACCATGCCCTGGCAGAACCTTCCAACATGAGGGGCAAATGTTTCATGGCCACCTCGTCGTTCCCACCACCGATCTGAACTGCCACTCGGTAGTCTTCAAGCCAAGTTTCAGGCTTAGACTCACCAGTGAACTTGCTGACTCCTGTTGCCAACCTGAAATTGGGGGGGGGGGATAACTGCGGCTCTGATAGCTCTGCTAAAACATTCAGGACCAGAAACATGTACTCGACTGCTCGTGGGTACATCTCTGTCGAGTGCGCCTCGATGGGCTCTGTTCCGGTCGACCAACCCTTGCACGATAATGGATCGCGCGTCGAAGCCTGGCTCTCTGGGGTCAACTGGAACTCTACGCCCTGTACTGTACTGACGCCTATCATCTGGCTGCCGAGGAGCGTAAGACCCACCCCTCGGAGGGGAATAGGGCACTCGACGCCTATCATCTCGGTCGAGTCTGTCGCCATATTGATCTCGCCGATTCTCACGCCCTTCGCGCCGCGGAGGCGATCTGGGGCTGTGAGCCGACTGAACCGTATTCACAGTGACAGATCGACTGTGAATTCTGTTGCGCGACTGAGACACGGCTGAATTCTGATCTCCTGCTGCTCGGAGCAGATCCCTGATCTGCAGCAAACCTCTGCCAGCTTCCGACTGCGAAGGCTGAATGGACTCTGCTATACGGGTCGCAGCTGCTAAATTCTGAATTGGGGTTCGATATACCTGAGTCGGCGGGAAGAGTTGACGTCGACTGGTGTCGGGAACTCGTTGCCGCGCGCGCTCATCGAGTGCTCGCTGAAGGTTCTCCAGTCGAGCGTGCTCGGCCAAATTGGCCAGACGCGCCTCCTCCAAGGCACGAGCCTCGGGGGTTTCTCCTGCGATGGGAATACGCAGGGGATCCTCGTTCCTGCGGCGAAGCTCTTCTCTTTGCAGAGAGTCGAGTGGCTCGGGCTGGTACTCTTCGTAGTTCCGTGCAGGGTCGCTGCCGTCACCTGCTCCACCACCACGGGCGAAGCCAGGAGGGCTGTGGGGCCCGTCGACCATCAAGATTTCCGCCGATGGATCACTGCTTCCGCACTCGGATGCGGTCTCTCCGGAGCCAGTCGACTGATCGAACAAGCCGTAGAGAGATACGTTGGGCTCGATTGCCGCAACTTGTGTAGAGGCCGATTGGCGAGCCACCGCGTGACTCACCCATCGCTGAAGCCTCGACCGGCCTGAGCGCTTGCGCTGGCGGGAGACCGGGAGAGTGGACGATGGAGGAGCCGACCGATGCTGGGTCGACGGTTGCCGCAACAGAACGCCGCGGACACATGCACGAAAATGCGTCGCACCGCGGACGAGGAGCGCATCTACGTCGAGTGGAGCCTCCTGGAGCCATGCGGAGTCGTCGGCGATGAAGGTGAGAGTGCCGAGACGGATCTCTTGACCCTTGACCAAAACTCCAGCAGACACCATGATGAGAGTACTCGGAAGAATCGCAACTTCTCCACAAAATCACTAAAACACCGGCCCCAAGGTGGGCGCCAACTGTCGTGGTTCTAAGCCTGACAGTAGAGTGGGGGTAGGTATGGAGAGGCAAGGTCCTAGCTATGGAGAGGTTGTAAGCACAAAGGATGTACGAGTTCAGGCCCTTCTCGGAAGAAGTAACAGCCCTACGTCTCGGAGCCCGGAGGCGGTCGAGTGGATTATGAATGTATGAATTACAAGGTCCCGAACCCCTCTGCCTGTGGAGGAGGGTGGCTTATATAGAGTGCGCCAGGACCCTAGCCAGCCCACGCAGGAGAGGGTTTAAGATGAGTTAAGTCTGGGGCGTTACTGGTAACGCCCCACATAAAGTGCCTTTACTATCATAAAGTCTACTTGATTACAGGCCGTTGCAGTGCAGAGTGCCTCTTGACCTCCTGGTGGTCGAGTGAGTCTTCGTGGTCGAGTCCTTCAGGCCAGTCGAGTGAATCCTCGTTGGTCGACTGGAAGGCGACCTCTTCTAAGGATGTCCTAGGGTAAGTTACTTGGATCAGGTCCATGACCCTACCCTAGGTACATAACCCCATCAGGGCCCGTGCGTTGCAACGGGTTAAACAAATCCTCGCTCGTCCTAGTCTATGATTCCACTTCTCTTGCTTGCCACCATTGTCGATGATGGTCATGTTATCCACCTATTCACGACGAATGTGATCAACCCCGAGGTGATGAGTTTGGTCATATTACACGACTGTATAGCTTCACATCAATGCCCAGAGGGGCCAAACACGGAACATAGTTTTCTGAGGGGGCAAAAGAATTTTCTGATTGTTTATTAACCCCCTCCTTAAAAAAATCTTCACATATTGCTAGTGCATTACACTGTAGCACACCGCTTTTACGATCGCCTCCCAAGTCCCCAAGCTGTAATTCCTCGGACCTGTAATGATAGTAGGTGCCATTTTTGTATCAATCTTTTATTTTAAAGAAAAACATAATAAAAACTTTTAAAAGAGTAGACCTTAAAATAAAATTAGAGAGAAAATGGTCGGAGCTAAAAATCACTACAGAACCAACGGGAATATACTAAACTGCATTCGACATACTACCACAGAATATTTCATCATTATGCATAAACTTCGGGATAATAAATTTGTCAAAATGGAAAGGGGACCAGGAAACAAAGTGTAAAAATCATCCCAGCTTTTGGTACCAAAATGAGTGGCACATATTATTACTGAAATTTCTGTGCAGATCAAAAAGAGCTATCCGCTTTAGTACCAACTTCCACTTTGCACCATTTTTCAGTGTGTAATGTAATGTAATCATGTGTTCTGAGGAATAATTTCAAAATTAGAAATAGTTAGCACGGACCCGAAATCGTCATAATAGGTACATCTGATCGTGATTTGTGTTCCAGCTAAACAAAACCAGCCCTTAGCTAGAAAATCTAGAAACATGAACCAGCGTTTGACAGTCAGACTCAAACAAAACATTCATTATACCCCATTCTGCTACTGCCTGTGTTGCCGATGTGCATTCATTTCGTTAACTGAAGAGCAATGAGTATGACAGGGCGCCGGAAGGAATCATCAAAAAAGACTTACAATCCAGATGTTGTCCACACCACAGAGTACAACAGCAGCCAACTTGGATCTGAAGGGGTTCCACACCCAGTACTCAACCTTGGATCCGTCCTCGTTCTGTACAATAACAAAACAACAATAAACATCAGTCTACTGCATCTGTAGAACAGTAATGAACATCATTTCAGAACAGCACCAATAAGTGTATCTCTCAGCCAGTAATTGCATCGTTTACATATAGGCATAAAAAAGTGCATCTTTCAAACAACAATGAACATCATTCACAAGCTCTAGAAGCAGAACAGAGCATAAAAATCCATCAGCAGAATGTGAAGCCAGTGAATATATCTAAAAACTACTGACATAAGCGTATCATTTGCTCTTGTAGGAACTAAAAATAGTCGAATCTAAGCTGATAACCCTGCTGAATCAAAGCTGGTTTACCATGTGCTATCGAATTTCAATTCTGTAGCAGTGGAATTCTGGACAGTGTTTCAGGAATCTGTACAATAATGTCAAAGGGAAGGTAATTTAAGATGGCATCCAATTAGTTCAGTAGTGCTTAAAAAATCTAATTAGTTTAGGAAGACAACAAAACTTTAATAATAAGTACATGTATAGTTCAACATTAAGAGATGAGCAAGTGGAAAGAAACTGACACTAAGAATGGAATATTAACAGGAACAAAACTCCGACTGAACTTGTTCAATTTTTTTTACAGTTCCATGAATGCAGAACCAGGGCACATTGTTCAAACAGTTTTGGTTAAAACATTTTTTCAGACAGTCAATAATTTCAGCTTGTAAATCCCCAAAATTTCTCGAAAAAATACCATAATAAATAAACATGAACATGCTCTTATTTGTTGTTCCAACATCAAGAAATAAAGATTGGGCGCGTATTGGCTGCATCTCTGTCGGGCATCGTGGCCTCGTATTGGATATCTTTGCTTCTATATTTTCAATCTGCTGGGTGTCCAAGCGCATACAGGATGTCATTACTCTGCGTATTTGAGCATCTAAAAAAATAAGTCAATGGTGCATCATGTTAAAGGAGAAGAACAATTATACTATCGAAGAACATCAGCACATAATTCAACCTGATCTCAACTCCACATGTCCTGGACACCAAATCCATTTTAAGTACACATAATTAAAAGCTGCTAATAGTTCTGTAGTTCTGCTAAAAAGCAAGTTGGAAACTATCATTAGCAAAATATTTGAGCACCTACTCAATGTTTATATTCAAAACTGAAGTATCCAGCTTGTTAGACAAAAAATATGCAAGCAACATGATGAACAACTCACCATAACTTAATATTTGTAGATACATTGGACTGTACAACATGTTCACTTCTGAAAACAAATTACACCAGCCTGAATGCCTGATACACCAAAGAAAAGCCTGAAAAAAAATGAAGTTCAACTCCTCATAAGCATAACATCAAACATGGTGTGGGCGTAATATCAAGAACAGAGGCACACATTAATTTGGGAAGAATGCAGTTGTCAATCCATGAGAGGGTGAGAGACAAAGAGAAAGAGATAGATCCTGAAGGAGAGGAGCAGCAACATCAGCCCGTGACCACCAGGACAGGGAGAGAGATGAGAGGTAGAGCGGAGCTCCTTGTCTACTGTAACTGCAAGTGCTACTTATTACACAGCAGCAGTAGAATCTTGCATCCTCTGTATAAACAAAAAGCAAATCTTATACCTTGAGGAGTTGGGGTGGTGGAGGCTTGAGCGTGGTGTGCTGCCGGACTGAAGGAGCCGCCGAGGTGGGGAGCGGACCAGCCAGATTGGATGAAATGACTGCCGGAGGCAGAGCAAGGTGGCGTTGAGCTCAACCAGCGAGGGGATGGGCGCATCGAGCAGCAGATGGGGGCGTCGAGCAGGGCGTTGACCTTAACCGCCGTCGTCCTAGTACGGTACTCCACAACGGAAGGGCGCCACCGTGTCAGCCCGCATCGCTCGTCGTCGACCAGGGAAGGGCGTCCAGCAGAGGTGGCCGTCCTGCTTCCCCAACGACCGGGAGAGGAAGGAGGCTAGGGGAGGTGCGCCATCCAGCGATTCGGCGTGCCTTGCTCTGCCTCTCTCTCCATCCAGCGTCAGCCACGCCGCCGCCGCCGGTTGCCCCGTCCTCGACCAGATCTGGACCCCACTCCCCTCACCCGAATCGACGCGCCCAGCCTCCTGCGCCGTACAAATGCGCCACCACATGCCGGAGGACACTGCGCCCGGCCTACCTTGCCCTCGACGCCGGTGTTGACCGCTCCTCTGCCTCGCTCGCCTACACCGCTGCCGCAACCGCAGACGACCTGCTGCTACTCGTTGCGGAAGAACAGAGGCCGCAGCAGAACTCGGCGCATGGGCGACGGGGCAACGCCGGAAGCAGAAGAACGCCGCGACGACGAGGGCGGCGCTGGCGTGATGCAGACGAAGCAGACGCGAAGGCCGACAGCAGGGGCACGCCTCCGGGCGATGGAGGCCGAGAACAGGCGCTGGCGGCCGGGGGCAGGGGACTTGACGCGGCCGGCGTACCATCCTCCATGAACACCCACGGCGTCCGCCTTCTCCTCCGCCTCGGCTGTAGCCGTGCAGCAAGCCCACGGCGTCCGCCTTCTCCTCCGCCTCGTCTGTAGCCGCACCCATGGCGTCCGCCTTCTCCTCCGCCGCGGCTAGCCGTCCGACGAAGGCGCCGCCCTCACCTGCTCGTGCTCCGCCATCGCTGCCGTCGCTGGAAAGGGAGGAGTTTTGGATAAGATGAATCAGGGACCGCGGACTGAATATCAAACAAACGTAGGGTCTTTTTTGTAAAACCGAAGCGTTTTTCCAGATTCACTAAAGAAAGGACTGCGGGTTCTATTTTCGAAAAGCAAAGGGACTTTTTTATAAAAATGGCGACGACGTACGACCAGAAGCACTATGTGGTTTATTAGTAGGTAAAGACTAGGAAAAGGGCCCGTGCGTTGCAACGGGAGAAAGAAATCATGGGAAGGATCCTAAAAGAATATTAGGCGAGGGTGGGAATTACCGAATTAAAACAAAGTGGTAAAAAATCATCCCAACTTTTGGCAACAAAATGAGTGGCACATATTATAACTGAAATTTGTGTGCAGATCAAAAAGAGCAGTCCGCTTTAGTACCAACTTCCACTCTGCACAGTTTTCCAACTTGTATAATGTAATGTGCAGGGATAACTTCAAAATCAGAAATAGCTAGCACGGAGCCGAAATCATCATTTTAGGTACATCTGATCATGATTTGAGTTCCGGCTAAACAAAAGCAACCCTTAGCTAGAAAATCTATAAACAAAGTTATTCTAAAGCTTTTAACCCGGAATTAAATTTATCTTTGGCCATGGTGAAGAATATATTTTGGTAACCTCGTATCAAGAGACAATATCCTTTTGGAATAGATCTTTTGAACCAGTGATTGGTTTGAACTATAAAAGAAACATTGACTTCCTCTGAATTTTGAAGTGAAAAGATATTGTGTCAGCTACACCTAGCTAGCTAGTGCCTTGCTGCACCAGTAGCACTCGCCACAGCTTACTCCGTTGCGAGCCGCTGATGCAGCCTGTTGATAACTTGGTATACTCTTCAGCAGCCACATCAAAACAATATGTCACTCTTCAGAGGAAGCCAGGGATGTTTGTTCAGGCTTCTAATGCAAATGGAGCAAGGGAGCCTTTCCCTGTTGATCTAAAAAAATAATATATCCTTAGAAATTTGAAAAACAATTTACCACTCGAACAATTTTGCAAGTAGCAAAATAATATTGAAAGTACTCGAAAAGTACATCTTCTATGCCATGTTGAAAGACCAATCTCATGATTCACAAAAGGTATTTCCTAACAAATGAAGAGGCATCTCTGAAGGTTGCTGAAAATGAAATTGGCAGGAAAAAATGGCACTCTAACTCCATGCTTTTTCCTCGAAGTGAGGCCAGTTTGCACCTTAGCAACACGAATTTAGACCTGCTAGTATTGTTGTAGACATGTACACAGCTGAACCACTGTGCAGTGTTTCAGGAATGTGTACAATAGTGTCAAAGGGAAGGTAATTTAAGATGGCATCTGATGCGGAGCATCCCACGATTATCCCCATGGACATACAACCGTCTCATCAAGAGCCAAGAGGACCCATGACACGAGCTAGAGCTAGAGCTCTCGAGAACGAGGTGACCTCCTTCCTTATTGATATCGCATATGATCCACTCGAGACATGGCTACTACCTAAGTCCGATATGCTATGCATGATTAGGTGTCAAGAGGAACCTCCCGAGGATGCACGTGAAGACGGACAAGCCGTCAAGTCCATGGATGAAGAGAACCAACGGAAACGAGCAAAATCACCTTCCAGGCCCCGGACATCCGGCCATGACCCCGGACATCCGGCCCCTGGAGCTTCTACCTCAACATGCTCCAAACTGCCCAAGTCCCCAGGGCTCGGACATCTGGCATCCAAGCCCGGACATCCGGCCCCCAGCCCGGATATCCGGCCAGATGCCCGGAAATCCGGCGCCCCTCTCCCGATTCGGCTGAAACGGTCGACCCAGCCCGGACATCCGGGCTGATAGCCCGGACATCCGGCGCCTCGCGAAGGCCCGAACATCCGGCCCGACGCCCGGACGTCCGGCCTCCCCTGCCTGCGTGCAGTGCTTCCGGGACTTGTCCCTTGTACCCCTTCGCCCCGAGACTATATATACTTCATCCCCTTCCTCTTTCTGGGGTTAGCTTAGGTTTAGCTCATGTTTGTGTGAGAGCCTTGCTCATCCACTTGGTTACTTCTCCTCGGAGCTCAGGACCTCTTCGGAGAAGATCCCCCAAGCGGATTCAAGACCCCCTTCTAGGGTGGACCCCATCAAGACCTCCTCTCGGAGAAGAACGGCTACTCGTGTATCCTTACCTTTGTTGATTGTGGATCATATGTACCTCTTTGTGTTCGGTGATCTAGCACTTGTGTGATTAATTCCTTGTTGGTTGAGCGATCTCTCTCTCGTTTCCTCCGTGTTTCCCTTTGTTCTTCCGCGTGTTCTTCGTGATTCCCCGTAGGATCCGCTCCAACGTGAAAGATCGTCCACGTAGGGTTCCGCCCTACATCATCTATGGTATCATGAGCCACGTTGATCACGTTACTGGAGCCCCTACCCCTCTTTTTCTAGCTTGATTTTGTTGTTTTTTTCCTAATTCCGAAAATTCCCCACAAAAATAGCCCCAAATTTTTTTTGTGATTTGTTAGTGTGATGAAGTTTTGTTGGATTTGATCCGCGGATTTCGTGTGTTGCAGGTAGATCTAGCATTCCCCCATCTTTTCCAAAATTTCCATCCACAAAATCGCCCAAATTTTGACCGGTTTTGACCTCTCCCCCGCGGTGTTCTTCGAGCCCGGACTTCCGGCCCGAACAGCCCGGACATCCGGCATCCCGAACATCCGGCCCGATCAGCCCGGACATCCGGTGCCCCGGACATCCGGCTTCCAGCCCGGATTTCCGGCTCATGGCAGCATCAAACCCTTTCCACCACCCCGTTCACCGCCTAACTTTCGCAAAATTTTGTCCCGTACCCACATACACTTCCATACACCTCCGCCACTTCCGCATAACACCACCATAGCCTTTCCCACTACCAATCCCGACAACGTTGCCAAATTGCCTTGAGAATTTGAGTTGGGGTTTTCCGTATCCTTTTGTGTTTCGGCTATCTAGGTACGGTTCAACATCAACATCACCACCGCTCATCTTCGCCAAGGACGGTAACATCGTCGACACCTTTGTCATTACTCGCAATTGCATTGATAACCATCATAGCCCATCTTTTGCGTCGCTTACCCATCGAGACTAGCCATTGAGTATTGCCGGCAACGTGACTTGTGCACATTAGTGATCATACTCCATAGCATACATAACATACCAAAGTGGTGCATATCTTAGCATCAACTTGTGTGTCACAAAGTTGTCATCGCATACACAATTGCTATCTTGGTTCGTGAAGTTTTGCATGAGAAAAGAGCTCAAAAGAGAAAGAGCCAATCAAGCTTTTAAGCAAAGAGAGAAAGATAAGCAAAGAGCTTATGAGCAAGAACCATAGCATCATACAACATTAAGATTGTCATACTTGATCATCTTGGATCAACACATCGAAACACCATACATATAGCATACTTGGGATAGAAGTCGTTGCATTTTTGCTTAGTAGGTTGTGCACAAGTTTGTATCCGCCTATTGTGCAATCGTGCTAGCGTCTCTCTAGTGTTGTGCAACAAGAGCATCTTGGTGAATCCCACATTTTGGCTCATCCTTGGTTGCATAACCCCATATTATCTATTTGCGCGTGTGTTTCCGTGTACCATATCTTGCTATTGGTCTACTTGTTGCATTTGCAAATTTGTGAATCATTTCCAACTTTATTGAGTCTCACTTACAATTGCATCAAATTTTGTGCCACCATCCTAACCGAGCTCCACCATAAGCTTTTATTTGTGTAGGTGTGAGAACCGACAAGAATCGGTACCAAGAGTGCTATTTCATTGTCCGCATTTGAGTGAACTTGATTCATTTTCAACATCGGTCAAAGGTACATTGGTATAAGTTCTTTTCCGTTCTACCACTCACATTTTGCTTGGAATGATGGATAGGCCAAGTTCTTCTACCAATCCACTCTTCATCGAGCAAGAAGACGACATGTCTTCATACGTCACCAAGAGCCACCTCTTTGGTGCACAACGAGCGTTGCACCAAGAACAACAAGCAATGAGCGACCGCATCGACAACCTAGCCACCGACTTGCGACTCTCCGAGCAACGTACAAGAGACTACTTCGACAACAAGTTCGAGGCCCACAAGCAAGAGAACGATGCAAGAATGGACGAGATCCGCGCTTTGATGAGAAACCGGCATCATTCAACTTCTTCATCATCAAGACAGAGCCGCTCGAGTCGACACTCCAACGACACCTTCTACGACTCAAGTACACCTACGTCGAACACTCTTCGTCGTGCCGCTCGTCAAGACCGTCATGCATCTCGCAACCCGCTACATGACAAGCATTCACAAGAGCAAGTTGATGATCAAGTTCCTCGTCCTCAATCAAACCAAGAGGCTTTTGCTCAAGCTCAAGAACGACAACGTCTTCGTCGCCAACAAGAGGAAGAATGAGCACGTCTTCACCAAGACGAAGAAGACGCCAAGGCTCAACGTCTTCAACAACAACAACATGAAGCGCAAGCTCTTGAGGCGCAACGTGCCCTTCAAGAATCAAGTAGAGCCTTCGCCAACCGCAATCGCGAATGGCGCAATCAAGAGGAAGCCCTTCGAGAAGAAATCCAAGAGAGGAACTACCAACCTCATGTACAACGTCAAGGTCCTCAAGCCCCTCCACAAGCTCGCCAGGTCCCACCCCAACCTCAAGTGCAACAAGGGCAAGTTGATCATGGTCTTCCTCCGTGCCAAGAGCAACATGAAGACGAGTACAATCCACGTCAAGGATGTCATCATCAACATCGCCAACAACACAATGAAGAGCAACGCTACGGCAAGCTAAAATTCACCATGCCCAAGTTCAATGGAAGCAATGACCCCGAAGACTACCTCTCATGGGCATTGAAGGTTCACAAAATCTTCCGCTTGCACAACTATGATGAAGCGAAGAAAATCGCTATGGCATCACTTGAGTTCCAAGACTATGTGCTCATATGGTGGGAACAAATCATTGAGAGACGACAAGCAAGAGGTGAACCTCCAATCACCACTTGGGCTCAAATGAAGGATGTCATGCGAGCACGTTTTGTGCCAACCTACTACAACCGCGACCTCTTCAAGAAACTCCAACTACTCAAGCAAGGAACAAAGAGTGTTGAAGAATACTACAAGGAAATAGAGATAGCCATGATTCGAGCCAATGTCAAGGAAGATGATGAGCAAACTATGGCACGTTTCTTGAATGGACTCAATCATCCCATCAAGAAGATCGCCGACTTGCAACCATACTCATCCCTCATTGAGCTCGTGCATCAAGCTACAAAGGTGGAACGCCAAGTGCAAGATGACTTCAAGTACGCCAAGTACTCATCCAAGACCTATGGCTTCTCCAACAACCAAGCTTCAACGACTCCTTCAACATCTACATCAACCAAGCTTTCTTCAATAAACGACGACAAGTCAAGTTACAAGAAGACTTTGACAAGTTCAAGTCGTCCTCCTCCTACTACAAACAACCTCAAGCCGCGTGCTTCATCCTCTACTCCGACCGATGAGACCATCAAGACAAGCTCCTTCAAGTGTTTCACTTGCGGCGGCCGAGGCCACAAGTCATACGAATGCACCAACAAGCGCACCATGATCCTCAACGACTATGGCACATATGACTCCATGAGTGAAGAGGAGATGGAAGCCCTTGAGAAAGTGGCCATGCACCGGCAAGTGAATGAAGATGAAGATGATCAAGTCTTTTGTGATGAGGATTCGAGCCCCGCTCTAGTTGTCTCCAAGGTCTTGACTCTTCAACATCAACAAGAAGAAGACCAACGATGCCACATCTTCCACACAAAAGCCGGCATCAATGGACGGTCCATCAAGGTCATCATCGATGGAGGTAGTTGCCACAACTTGGCAAGTGAAGAACTATGATCCAAGCTCCAATTGGTAAAGAGGAAGCACCCGCACCCATACAAGGTTCAATGGCTAAGTGACTCCGGCACTATACGAGTCGAGCATACGGTCCAAGTCTCCTTCAAAATTGGTGCTTACGAAGACACGTTGGAATGTGATGTGGTCCCAATGACCATTTGTCAGCTACTTCTTGGTCGACCATGGCAATTCGACCGTGGTGTCATACACAATGGGCGTACCAATCACTATAGCTTCAAGATGAAAGGGAAAGAATATGTGCTACGACCTATGTCTCCTAGTCAAGTGATAGCCGACAAACAAGCCACCCATCATAGAGACAAGAGTGAGAAAGTGATCCACCCAAAAGTGAGTGAGAGCCACAAACCAAATTTGAGCGACTCTTCGCCTAAAGAGAAAAACCTCATTCTATTTGCCACCAAAAGTGAGATGAGAGAAGTATGTGAGAACCCATCGAGTGTGATGCACTTTGTCCTTGTGTGCAAGGATGGAGAACCAAAAACTAACACCATTCACGAGCTACCTTTGGTGTTTCAATCTCTTTTGCAGGAATTTCAAGATGTTTTCCCCGATGAGCTACCTCCGGGTCTACCTCCTCTTCGAGGCATTGAGCATCGAATCGACCTCATCCCCGGAGCGCCTCTACCAAACAAAGCCCCATACCGAGTCAATCCCGAAGAAACCAAGGAGATTCAACGGCAAGTACAACAACTCATCGACAACGGCCATGTACGTGAAAGCCTAAGCCCTTGTGTCGTTCCCGTTATTCTTGTGCCTAAGCCCGATGGAAGTTTCTGCTTGTGTTCCGATTGTAGACCTATCAATGCTATTATCGTTCGATATAGGCATCCCATTCCTCGCTTAGATGACATGCTTGATGAACTTAGTGGAGCCAACTTTTTCTCAAAAATTGATCTTCAAAGTGGCTATTATCAAATACGCATACAAGAGGGTGATGAATGGAAAACTGCTTTCAAAACCAAATTTGGTTTATATGAATGGTTAGTGATGCCTATGGGTCTTTCGGAAGCTTCCGGTACTTTTGTGCGTCTTATGAATCATGTGCTTCGTCCTTATATTGGAGTCTTTGTTGTGGTTTACTTTGACGATATTCTTGTGTTTAGCAAAACCATGAAAGAGCACATCAATCATGTAAAATCTGTGTTGCAAACTCTTCGCAAGGAAAGCCTTTATGCAAACTTGAAAAAATGCACTTTTGGAGTCGACAAAGTGGTTTTCTTGGGTTTTGTTGTTTCCTCAAAGGGTGTCCATGTTGATGAATCTAAAATTCAAGCAATTAAAACGTGGCCCCAACCCACTAATTTGCAACAAGTGCGAAGTTTTCTTGGTCTTGCGGGTTTTTATCGTCGCTTTGTGAAAGATTTTAGCACAATTTCCGCTCCTTTGCATGCTTTGAGCAAGAAGAATACTCCCTTTGTTTGGGGAACTTTGCAATCAACCGCTTTTGATGAGCTCAAGTCTTTGCTTACTCATGCTCCGATTCTTGCTTTGCCCAATTTTGACAAAACTTTTGAGGTTCATTGTGATGCAAGTGGTACCGGAATTGGCGGAGTTTTGATGCAAGAAAAACGGGCCATTGCTTATTTTAGTGAAAAACTATCCGGTGCTCAACTTAATTATCCCATCTATGACAAAGAATTGTATGCTTTAGTGTGTGTGCTACACGTTTGGGAACATTACCTTAGACCTCATGAGTTTGTCATCCATACCGATCATGAAACGCTTAAGTACCTCAAAGGTTAAACTAAATTAAACAAGCGTCATGCCAAATGGAGTGAATTCATTGAATCTTTTCCTTATGTGATCAAGTACATTAAGGGTAAAGAAAATGTAGTTGCCGACGCGCTTTCACGCATAAACATGCTTGTCACTCAACTTGAGTTGAATGTTATTGGTTTTGAGCATATAAAAGACTTGTATGAGCATGATCCATCTTTTGCTTCTCCTTATGCTAAGTGTTTGACGCATATGTCTTGGGAACAATATTACATCAAGGCTGGTTATCTTTTGAGAGCTAACAAACTTTGCATTCCCGAGTCTTCTCTTCATTTGCTCCTTTTGCAAGAGGCTCATGGAGGCGGACTCATGGGACACTTTGGACGCGACAAGACATTCGCCACGCTCTCCAACAACTACTTTTGGCCCAAGATGTTCCGCGACGTCTCCCGCTTCACCAACCGATGTTATACATGTCGCTAAGCTAAGTCTAAAGCTCAATCTCATGGTCTTTACATGCCTCTCCCTATTCCATATCAACCATGGGAAGACATTAGTATGGATTTTGTACTTGGTTTGCCTAGGACTCAAAATGGCAAGGATTCCATGTTTGTTGTTGTGGATAGATTTTCTAAAATGGCACATTTCATTCCTTGCAACAAGATAGACGATGCTTCACATGTTGCAAATCTCTTTTGTAGGGAAATCTTGCGACTCCATGGCGTACCAAAGACAATCGTCTCCGATCGTGACGTCAAGTTCTTGAGTTACTTTTGGAAGACCCTATGTGCCAAGCTCGGAATCAAGCTCTTGTTCTCCTCGGCATACCATCCTCAAACCGACGGCCAAACGGAGGTGACGAACCGCACACTATCCACTCTACTTCGTGTCTTGATCAAGAAGAACATCAAGGAATGGGAAGCATGTCTACCCATCGCCGAGTACGCCTACAATCGTGCAAGACATTCAACTACCGGCAAGTCCTCCTTCGAGGTCGTCTACGGTTTCAACCCGTTGTCCCCATTGGACATTCTACCACTTCCTCTCCAAGAGCGCACCAACATGGATGCAAGTAAACGAGCAAGCTACATCAAGAAGATGCACGAAGATACAAGGCACACCATTGAGCGCCAAGTACAACGTCAAGCAAACAAGCTCAACGCCAACAAGCAACCCATCGTCTTCAACATTGGTGATCTAGTGTGGCTACACCTTCGCAAGGACCGCTTCCCCAAAGAACGCAAGTCCAAGCTTCTCCCTCGAGCCGATGGACCTTTCAAGGTGCTAGCACGCTACAACGACAACGCTTACATGATCGACATACCTCGAGACAAGTACAACGTGAGCGACATCTTCAACGTCAAGGACCTCGCACCTTTCCATGGAGATGAAGCTTTTGATCCGAGGTCAGATCTCTCCCAAGGGGGGGGGAGATGATGCGGAGCATCCCACGATCATCCCCATGGACATACAACCATCTCATCAAGAGCCAAGAGGACCCATGACACGAGCTAGAGCTAGAGCTCTCGAGAACGAGGTGACCTCCTTCCTTATTGATATCGCATATGATCCACTCGAGACATGGCTACTACCTAAGTCTGATATGCTATGCATGATTAGGTGTCAAGGGGAACCTCCCGAGGATGCACGTGAAGACGGACAAGCCGCCAAGTCCATGGATGAAGGGAACCAACGGAAACGAGCAAAATCACCTTCCAGGCCCCGGACATCCGGCCATGACCCCGGACATCCGGCCCCTGGAGCTTCTACCTCAACATGCTCCAAACTGCCCAAGTCCCCAGGGCCCGGACATCCGGCGTCCAAGCCCGGACATCCGGCCCCCAGCCCGGATATCCGGCCAGATGCCAGGAAATCCGGCGCCCCTCTCCCGATTCGGCTGAAACGGTCGACCCAGCCCGGACATCCGGGCTGATAGCCCGGACATCCGGCGCCTCGCGAAGGCCCGAACATCCGGCCCGACGCCCGGCCGTCCAGCCTCCCCTGCCTGCGTGCAATGCTTCTGGGACTTGTCCCTTGTACCCCTTCGCCCCGAGACTATATATACTTCATCCCCTTCCTCTTTCTGGGGTTAGCTTAGGTTTAGCTCATGTTTGTGTGAGAGCCTTGCTCATCCACTTGGTTACTTCTCCTCGGAGCTCAGGACCTCTTCGGAGAAGATCCCCCAAGCGGATTCAAGACCCCCTTCTAGGGTGGACCCCATCAAGACCTCCTCTCGGAGAAGAACGGCTACTCGTGTATCCTTACCTTTGTTGATTGTGGATCATATGTACCTCTTTGTGTTCGATGATCTAGCACTTGTGTGATTAATTCCTTGTTGGTTGAGCGATCTCTCTCTCGTTTCCTCCGTGTTTCCCTTTGTTCTTCCGCGTGTTCTTCATGATTCCCCGTAGGATCCGCTCCAACGTGAAAGATCGTCCACGTAGGGTTCCGCCCTACATCAGCATCTAAATAGTTCAGTAGTGCTAAAAAAATCTAATTAGTTCAGTAATGCTCAAAAAATCTAATTAGTTCAGAAAGACATTAGGAGATCAGCAAAGTGAAGAAACAAACTGGCACCTTGGACGGAATATTGATAGGAACAAAACTATCCACTTGTTCATTTTTTTAGCAATTCCATGAATGCAGAACCAGGGAAATATGGTGCAAACAGTTTTGGTTAAAACATCTTTTGAAGCAGTCAATAATTTCAGCTTGTAAATCCCATAAATTTCTCAAAAAACATAATAAGTAAACATGAATATGCTCTTACTTGTTCCAACATCAAGAAATAAGGATTGGGCGCATATTGGCTACATCCCTGTCGGGCATCGTGGCCTCGTATTGGAAATATTTGCTTCTGTGCTTTCAATCTATCAGGTGTTCCAAGCGCCTACTGGATGTCGTTTGTGTGTGTATGTGAGCATCTAAAAAAAAGTCAATCGTGCATCATGTTAAAGGAGAAGAACAATTATTCTATCGAAAAACATCAGCACATAATCCAACTTGATCTTAAGTCCATGTCCTGGACACCAAATCCATTGAGTACACATAATTAAAATATGCAAATTGATTGAGCTATAATAGTTTTGATGTATTTTTATAGTTATGTAGTTCTGCTAAAAGCAAGTTGGAAACTATTATTAGCAAAAGATTTCAGCACCTACTCAATGTTTATATCCGAAATTTAAGCATCCAGTTTGTTAGACAAAAAAAAATGCAAGCAACATCATGAACGACTCTCCATAAGTTAATTATCCCAGATGAATCAGACTGTACAACAAGCTCACCTTTGAAAACAAATTACGCCTGGCCTGATACACCAAAGAAGAACCTGAAAAAAAATGAAGTTCAACTCCTCATAAGCATAACATCAAACACGTTGTGGGCAGAATCTGAACAGAAGCACACATTTATTTGGGAATAATGCAGTTACTGATCTGAGAGAGGGAGAGGAGCAGCACCACGCCATGACCAACAGTACAAAGGGAGATGTGAGGTAGCCCTACCTGTTGCAGTGTGTGCGTAGCAAGTCACCAGATAGCAGTAGCACAGCGTGCGTGCATCAGACATGAGAGAGCGAGAGAGCTGCACGCATTCAAGGGAACCCGAGGAACGCCATGTCGTCTCTCAGGCGGAACGCGGACCCCCTGAACCATAACAGGCGCCGGCTTTCGTCCTCGGGGTAGTACCCCTCCTCGAGCGCCCGAACGAACGGGATCCGCCGTCCCAGCTCCAGGTAGATGAACATGAAGGGGAGGTACACGTATGGGGATTCTGCAAAGAACCATGGTTATTTTCAGGAGATCAAATTTGGACAGAATTGAACTATGGCTCAAGAAGAAATCGATTAGTCGCCGAAAGCAATTCAAGAAGAGGTACCAAGAAGTGGGTCTGTCATGGCGAACTCACCAGATGCAGGGCAGGAAAGGCAGGTATGCCATCTTCCCTGGCAGGGAAGCGCTCGACGATCCAATACTGGAGGGGAAGCTAGCTCTGTGGTCGACGTTGACGCACCTGCCGTTAGCGCTGAGGTAGGGGCCGATGACCTTGCGGAGCAGGACGACGTTGTCCCTGAAGCCCGACCTAACGGCCCACCACATGATGGCCTCCACCTCCGGCTGGTCGTAGTCGCGAAGCTCCGCGCGGAGGCCGCGGTGGCCAAGCCGCGACCGTGTGGTCGGGGCGGTCGTACGCGGTCACCGCTCCCATCTCTCTTCCTCTGGCCTCCTCTTGTCCTCCCTTTTTCTCTCCTGCTCATCTCTCTCTTTTCTCATACATACCCGACGTCATGCCGCTCCCGCCGACCGTCGTGCTCCAGTGGCGAGGATGGGGGGCCCGGTCGGATCCGGGTGGATCTGGACGGGATGGATCCATTTTCGGCGGATTTGGCGTGGAGGCGGCCGGATCCGGCGAGATTGAGGGCTAGTGGCGCCATGGCCCTCCTGGAGGTCCCTGTTCAGCAAGAAAGAGAGACAGAGGTGAGAGGAGATCGAGAGGAAGGAGGGAAGGGGCGAGGCGGCGGAGAGGCCGGAGCTCCGGTGGCGGGGCGCGACGGAGGTGTGGGGTCGCCGGTGAGGCGGCTTGCGGGGGCGAGGGGAGCTCGGGCAGGATGGAGCAGCGGGAGGCGGAGCGGTCTGGTTTGGGCTGGGTTTTCAGGGTTATTTTTGTAAAAGTGAAACGTTATCCACTAAAACAGGGACTGCGGGTTGAATTCGAATAAACTGAAGGACTTTTATGCAAAATCGCTAGCGACGACGGACGACCAGAAGCACTCCGTGCTTTATTAGTACTAGCACAAAACCCGTGCGTTGCAACGGGGCATATAAATTTTAGTGGTTTGACATTATGTTATAGCACAAAAGACCATGCGTTACAGTGAATACAAAATAAGTAAGCGTGTGGGTAGAAACCTGAAAAATATTTTACCAATCAAACAACTTCTATTATTTGGTGGTTCAAATGAATGGTGTCAAAGATACACATCAACATTGTCAGCTAATAGAATTTGCAAATAATGCCAGCTCAATAGTCATGTGGCATGTTCCCAATTGCAACAAAGAAGATTCTATTTTAGCTTGTTACACAAAATTTACATTTTTTTTTCTAGAAGAACTATTGCCTATAAATAAATTAAATAATAATGATAAACTTTAGCACAATGCAATGGTTCATATTTTTTAATTTAAGATGAAGGACATGAAAGAGAAAATGATGACCATACTAAGGCTACAGGGAAAGGCATACAAAGCATATCATACAGTTATTATATAACACCACGCCTTTAGACATTTCCAAATATACAAAACATAAGGTACTGAATTCTTTTACATAGACTAATATGATTCAAAAATACAATGGTCGATGAGAGGACAAAAAAGGCTCAGGATTTTCTTTTGTACATCAATGCCAACTAAAAATAATAAAAATTGTAATTAAAGAAAAGCGATCAAAAAACTGTTAAGAGCATTTGACTTGCACTCTGACTCAATGTTTTGCTGGCACATTTCCTCATGAACAAATTTTCTTTACTAACCCTCCTATAAACTTTCAGCTGGATGTCGGTGCCACCGAACTACCCGCTCAATTGTAGGCTCAACTCCAACCAGCTCCATTCTAGGAATAGATGGATTTTTAGTTTTCGACTCCTACTTCAAAAAAGTTTGTTCGTCCTCTACTTTGAGTAGGAACCATAGTCATACTGCAAACACATCAAAAGTAACGGTTGAAGTAATGCAGAATAATATTCTCAAGTTTAATATACACAGGAAAATGAAAATATCATTATAACAAACAAGGAAAAAGGTTTATAAGTTCTATATTGATGCTCACAATGTCTCTATCCAGCTCAGAAAGTCATTTTACTTTTGAGAGCATCATCGATTTAATCTTTATTTTCTCAAGCGGATAACAATTCCTCATTGTCACCAACTACACAATAGGAAATGTGAATAAAAAGACTGCAGTAAGAATTAAGGGAGAAGTCCAGGGAAGTTTAACCCCCACTCTCAAATGAGGGATCCATGTGCTTACTTTGCTTTCCATGTAGCTTCAAAATAATGTATTACCTGTTGTTGATTTTTACTTGTTCTCACTGCCATTCTACTGGCAATTCCACAAGGAAAATATATGCCTTCTTCTTTCATAGCAGTGAACGCTGAACCAGGACCATTAAAGAGAAGATAATTTCTCATCAAATTGCCCAGCACTGTAATGAGAAGAGAAGCATCCATAAAGTAATAAAAAAACTGAATCTGAATGTACCTCATCAAATGAAGGTGGCAGAAGTGTGGCGACCTAGCATAGATGTTTCACAGCCTCAAGGCTTGCAGAATCAGAGAAGTCAGAAGCCTGCTATGTATAATATGTAGGCATGTCTTCTTACTTCATGAGTCTCTATCTACTTTCCAGTAGGCAAATTTTTGTAAGCAGACTTATCTTACTTGAGAATCCTCGCTTCTTTCCAGATTTCTTGAGAAAAGTGATCCCAATGGTAACTCTGAAGTTGATGAGTGCGCTAGGATGCTAAAAGATGCAGCTGAAAGCTTGATTTCATATTTTATTTAAAATAATAGTCAGTGCTATTACTTGCTGGTAGTGACTGCAAAATGTTTGAATTTTTCACTTTTTAGCACAAAACGCGGCTATAGAAGAGTACTGGGGAAAGTGACACCAGGAACATTAAAAATTCCAGGAGTACAGAGTAAAGAAGCCCTACTTTCAAATATTAGCTTATGCTGATAAACACAAAAATGAAATGATAATTGCTGCTAACCAAGGCAAGCCCAGCATCTTCTCCCTTCTTTAAAGCTTCATCTATCTCTGGGTCACCAGAGTGATTCTTTGCCCAATCATATATAGTTTATGGCCATTGGTCATCATAACATCTACATTTTAGCGCTGGGTAATGAAAACAGAACAAAACATGGTAAATTTAACTGAATATGTCCCACAAATATTTGTACGACGGATGCTAGTTTAACTCGAACCAATTGCACTAAATAGAATAGAACACTTGAAAGAAGGTAAAATCAGTCTCCGCAACAATGACTTTCACTAAGTAGAAGGACATTCCCTTCCCCAGCAGCCCCACACCAAGACCTCGATGTGAGCTTCTGCTAAAAATCATAAAATGAAATGTGGCTTTACAGAAGATAATGATTTTCCAACAATGTTAGAATATCAGAACTGATCCAGTTCAAAGAACGGAAAGGTAAAGAAGGTGGACCTGTGGGAAAGACTCCCGCAGTGCACTGCCTAACACAAAGTTCTTTATTGTTTTCTCGGATATAGAGAATAACTAAATATTTCATATTTTTATATTAGGTTTTTTAAACATTTTTTCCACTCTATAAGTCTCCACTGATTAGATTGAAATAGAGTCCAGTAAATTAATGGCTGATTGATTTTTTTTTGAGGTTTGGCGGCCATCTCTTTTTCTGTTCCGCTAGTACTATAACAAAATTCTGCAGATACCTTGGCAACAGTAGCGGAATCCTTAACACAAACCAGTAACGCAAGTACATGGTAGCTAAGAATATATAGGGGCTAACTTGGAGCAAGAGAACTCCTTTAGGTATTACCATTATTATTGTCAAGCACATCTACCAGAATCTTTTTTTAAGGGAGAAACATGACAGTAGCCAATTTATTTAGTTCTCGTCAGTAAATAAAAACAGGTACTAAAATAGTTATCCAGGAAGGGTAGCTTCCTAGTTGTAATCATACCTAATTGTAGAACTCCGGGTACGATTTAGTGTGAACGACGCACCTTCTGAACTCCTGACCTCCAGACAGAACAATCAAATTGATCAACATATTGGATTGGCCTGCTTGGGACGTAGCTAGTAAGTCAGCTATCTTGATTGGGACGTAGCTAGTAAGCCTCATGAAATCAATCCAGTGGCCTGCTTGGACGTAGCTAGTAAATCAATCCAGCCGAAAATGTCCCAAGCACCAGGAGGAATCTGCTAGTTAGTAATAAAATCGACCAGCAAAGATGGTATATGTTCAGATCTTGGAGAAGTATGGACAAATAGTTTACAGATAATCAATTTGTAGATTTCCTAGCTTATGCAGAAGTACAATACATCATCTATCCAGGACCGGGAAGCAACACTAAATTATGGCATGATATCATTCACTTCTTTTTGTTGCCAATGAACACTAAATTGACCACTTGCTACTAACAAAACTGAGATTACCAGAAGCAAGTCCACCTGATCTCACCGCGCTCGTTCTGCCGCCACCACGAAGGCAAGATTGATCCACCACCTCCAGGAATCCAAGAAAGAGGAGAGAAAGAGAGAATCAGTCGATGGATTCCGATCCGCCGTCCCGAACTCTACTCCCCGCTTGCCCAACCTCGAGCGAGGTGGGTGCGCCGAGCGGGGCGGCTGCGAGTGCGGCTGGCGGCACGCTGCGGCGGCGGCGGGGCGGGGCGGGGCAGGAGGTGGCGGCTGCGGTGACGGGCGGCGAGCGGCAGTGGAGGACGGCGCGCGGTGAGGCGGCGTGGGGCTGGAGGTCGAGATGGGATCGAGGAGGCAGCGCCGTGCGGTGGTTGGGCTATTTTTTTCCTTTCTCTCTCCATACCGATTCGGGCCGACTTATATTGAGGATCGCGGGTTGATTACTTAAAACTTCGGGGGCTTTTCTGCAAAATTGCTGACGACGTACGACCAGAAGCGCTCGCTGGTTTATTAGTATACTAGTAAATATGCCCGTGCGTTGCACCGGGAGAATCAAAACACACCTCCCTAGCCCAATGACCCAAGATAACATTCTGTTGCATCAGCCATGTAATGTATATTTTACCAATGATCTTAAAATGCATGTATGAGATGCTACACTTCAATCCTGAAAGAATTGATTAATTTAAATATCTAAATTACCTTCCTAGTTAATTTGTAGTATAATGAGTCATTACCTTCATCATTTGATTTATCATTGAGAGCCTAAATCATGAGGATCGTACATGTATGTACATATATAAGAAATTAAGGTTTAATTGGTAAGTTACCAGATGCCCATTACTGATTTTCGTTACCAAATTTCTTCTAAACTTACATGCACGGAGACCTATAAAGTCTAAAGTACAACTCAATTTTCTTTCATATAGAAGGAAACATAATAAACAGATTTGCACATACCACACTAAAACGAATTTTCTATTTGAAGAGGTCACAATAATTTTCATGAAATCAGGTGTATGATTCGGAATTTCTTTTTTAACCATGCATGCTTCAGATTCCATGGAAAGGCATTATTCCCTGTGTTGCAACGGAAAAAAATCATCCCTCATACGCACACCTGAGAGTATCGGCGAATCCCTTCAAATCTTTCACAATGCCCCACGAGAAACAACATGATAAGTGGTGTAAGTTCATAAGGTTGTATTATTTGTGAAATGTATTCAACATGTTTCCAATTTATTAGACTACAGAAATATCAACGTTAAGCCAGGATTTTCAAAATACCCCATATAAAGAAGATATTAATAAAGGTTGCATCATAAATGGAATTTTAGGAATGATGATTAATATAATAGCATATTTGAAATCTACACATCTTTTTAAAGGGATTTCCATATATAACATGTTAGATTTGGCGTTAGGATTTGAAAGTGATTAATATAGTACCATATTTGAAATCTACACATCTTTTTAAGGGATTTCTATATATAACATGCTAGATTTGAAGTTAGGGTTTGAAAGTTATGAGTTTTTTTGACATTGAAAGTGATTAATATAATACCATATTTGAAATCTACACATCTTTTTAAGGGATTTCTATACATAACATGTTAGATTTGGAGTTAGGGTTTGAAAGTTATGATTTTTTTTGAAATATATGAATATGTCCAAAAAATAGAGTAATTGGTACATTGTGCTGCCCGTCTGCTAAGTGACGCTGGAGCGAGTAGTAATATCCTACGATTAATAGGAGAGAAAAATAAAAGGAGAAAAAGGGAGCAAGGGGACTCGAACCTGTTAAATGTATTCAACATGTTTCCAATTTATTAGACTACAGAAATATCAACGTTAAGCCGGGATTTTCAAAATACCCCATATAAAGAAGATATTAATAAAGGTTGCATCATAAATGGAATTTTAGGAATGATGATTAATATAATAGCATATTTGAAATCTACACATCTTTTTAAAGGGATTTCCATATATAACATGTTAGATTTGGCGTTAGGATTTGAAAGTGATTAATATAGTACCATATTTGAAATCTACACATCTTTTTAAGGGATTTCTATATATAACATGCTAGATTTGAAGTTAGGGTTTGAAAGTTATGAGTTTTTTTGACATTGAAAGTGATTAATATAATACCATATTTGAAATCTACACATCTTTTTAAGGGATTTCTATACATAACATGTTAGATTTGGAGTTAGGGTTTGAAAGTTATGATTTTTTTTTGAAATATATGAATATGTCCAAAAAATAGAGTAATTGGTACATTGTTCTCCTCGGCATACCATCCTCAAACCGACGGCCAAACGGAGGTGACGAACCGCACACTATCCACTCTACTTCATGTCTTGATCAAGAAGAACATCAAGGAATGGGAAGCATGTCTACCCATCGCCGAGTACGCCTACAATCGTGCAAGACATTCAACTACCGGCAAGTCCCCCTTCGAGGTCGTCTACGGTTTCAACCCGTTGTCCCCATTGGACATTCTACCACTTCCTCTCCAAGAGCGCACCAACATGGATGCAAGTAAACGAGCAAGCTACATCAAGAAGATGCACGAAGATACAAGGCACACCATTGAGCGCCAAGTACAACGTCAAGCAAACAAGCTCAACGCCAACAAGCAACCCATCGTCTTCAACATTGGTGATCTAGTGTGGCTACACCTTCGCAAGGACCGCTTCCCCAAAGAACGCAAGTCCAAGCTTCTCCCTCGAGCCGATGGACCTTTCAAGGTGCTAGCACGCTACAACGACAACGCTTACAAGATCGACATACCTCGAGACAAGTACAACGTGAGCGACATCTTCAATGTCAAGGACCTCACACCTTTCCATGGAGATGAAGCTTTTGATCCGAGGTCGGATCTCTCCCAGGGGGGGGGGAGATGATGCGGAGCATCCCACGATCATCCCCATGGACATACAACCGTCTCATCAAGAGCCAAGAGGACCCATGACACAAGCTAGAGCTAGAGCTCTCGAGAACGAGGTGACCTCCTTCCTTATTGATATCGCATATGATCCACTCGAGACATGGCTACTACCTAAGTCCGATATGCTATGAATGATTAGGTGTCAAGGGGAACCTCCCGAGGATGCACGTGAAGACGGACAAGCCGCCAAGTCCATGGATGAAGAGAACCAATGGAAACGAGCAAAATCACCTTCCAGGCCCCGGACATCCGGCCATGACCCCGGACATCCGGCCCCTGGAGCTTCTACCTCAACATGCTCCAAACTGCCCAAGTCCCCAGGGCCCGGACATCCGGCGTCCAAGCCCGGACATCCGGCCCCCAGCCCGGATATCCGGCCAGATGCCCGGAAATCCGGCGCCCCTCTCCCGATTCGGCTGAAACGGTCGACCCAGCCCGGACATCCGGGTTGATAGCCCGGACATCCGGCGCCTCGCGAAGGCCCGAACATCCGGCCCGACGCCCGGCCGTCCGGCCTCCCCTGCCTGCGTGCAATGCTTC